>NW_011495031.1:3012257-3013538 GCF_000754665.1 Bison bison bison
TAAAGCTCAACATTCAGAAAACGAAGATCATGGCATCTGGTCCCACCACTTCATGGGAAATAGATGGGGAAACAGTGGAAACAGTGTCAGACTTTATTTTTTTGGGCTCCAAAATCACTGCAGATGTTGACTGCAGCCATGAAATTAAAAGACGCTTACTCCTTGGAAGGAAAGTTATGACCAACCTAGATAGCATATTCAAAAGCAGAGACATTACTTTGCCAACAAAGGTTCATCTAGTCAAGGCTATGGTTTTTCCTGTGGTCATGTATGGATGTGAGAGTTGGACTGTGAAGAAGGCTGAGCGCTGAAGAATGGATGGTTTTGAACTGTGGTGTTGGAGTCCCTTGGACTGCAAGGAGATCCAACCAGTCCATTCTAAAGGAGATCAGCCCTGGGATTTCTTTGGAAGAAATGATGCTAAAGCTGAAACTCCAGTACTTTGACCACTTCATGCGAAGAGTTGACTCATTGGAAAAGACTCTGATGCTTGGAGGGATTGGGGGCAAGAGGAGAAGGGGATGACAGAGGATGAGATGGCTGGATGGCATCACTGACTCGATGGACGTGAGCCTGAGTGAACTCTGGGAGTTGGTGATGGACAGGGAGGCCTGGCGCACTGGGATTCATGGGTTCGCAAAGAATCTGACATGACTGAGCGACTGAACTGAAATGAACTGAACTGAACCTTAATTACCTAATGAAAGGCACTTCTGCAAATATAGTCACATTCTGAGGTACTGGTGGTTAGAGTTTCAACATGTGAATTGATGGGGTAGGTGTGTGTGTGTGTGTTTGCATGCGCATTCGCACACACACTGAGCAGCCTGCTTTTTCTCTACATAACTAACTCCTCCCTACTCTCTTTGGGGGAAATTGTCTCCCCTTACTTTACACATGTGCATCACATCCATCTAGCTGTGGGATTGGTCCAGTGAGAAGCACGTGATCCTATTGGAACAAAGATATGCACAGAGACATACTTGGATGTTCACAAAGGGGCAGGTGCTCTCTCTGTGAGGATGACTGAGCCAGACCAGAGGTCATCATTTGGTGCCTGAGAACAGAGCTAACACAGTGCAAGGCAAAGACAGGAGATGGAGAATTCTGGTGACATTGCTCAGGTTCTTGATGCCAGAAAGAACCTTGACTTCTCAATAATGAGCTTCCTTTTCTGTTTTAGCCTGTTTGAATTAGGTTGTCTGTTGGATCCGAGGCTTCTAAAGCATGTGCATCCTATTAAGATACAAACACTTCCATTTTAGAGAAGAAGAAGGAGAG
>NW_011495031.1:3013746-3031113 GCF_000754665.1 Bison bison bison
GAAGAAATTTGAGTGTCCAGTGACCTGCAGTGGAGAAACCTGGACTCACAAGCATTTGTCCTTTCTACCCCTTTTAATTCTTGGTAGCGTAATTCCTTACTCAGTAACAGTCAACTGATATTTGTTCAGTGAATGAAAGAACACATCTTAATCTTAGTTTAAATATTTTAGTTTAACTCTTTTTTAAAGAAAGCAGATACTACTACACAATTGATATCTTTATATTTCTAATAAGATAAAAATTATCTCCTTGCACTCCTACTCAAGGTAGGGTTAAGCTAATTCTAATGCTAAAGTAGGCATATTTTGCATCCACTTCAGTGAGAAGGTTTAATTAGGTAGGCCCATCCTGCTGCTCTGTTGTGCTCAGTGCAAATTAATACCCTTCAGTTCAGCCTTCCCCTTGGCTTCCCCGGCTCCTGCCGCTTGTGTGTCCTATCTTTGGGCCCACACCTTGTACTCACACAAATGATTAACTACCAAGAGAGCTCATTTCTCCTGTATGGGGCTACTGGGTTATTTCCTAGAAGAAAGGTATGTGGGTGGATGAGCACTTACCCAATCTAAATCTATCTAAATTTCAAAAGAAATTTACGTATATTATTTATTCACTAAAGTAAAGAAAAATGAAGATGACCCTGGTCTAGAAAAATTAAAAATAATTTTAACTAGATCACTGTCAAAAACGGTGGTGATTTGGGAAGGGCTGTTGTATTTATACAAAACCCCTTTTCTCCAAACAGGAGAACAAAGAGATTAAAGAATCCTCAGAAATCAATAGGTCTGCTGTTTTAATTTAGCCTTATGCATAAGTCTAAAACTTTACCGTCTTACGCATGGCTTTATCAGTCTACCTTCCCTCCAAGGAGATAAAAATAAGTGAAATCAGCATTCTCTGCATCTCTCTTGGCATAAATTATTACTTACCCTGAGCAAGATGACTGATGGTTTCTAAAGCTCTGTTAATTATATGCTAAACTCATTAGCGGCTGAAGGGAAGTCCTCTTAGAGCAGTGAACTGAGATTACTCCAGGAATACCTGTGTGTTGGTGGTGGGGTGGGGATGGGGGTTGTGATAGGGGTTGGGGTGGGGGAGGCATATTCTACTCCAAGAATGGTGAACATGTGAAAGGTCTATACTCTATATCAGCAGGAGCCACAAATGCTCTAATATATAATTGAAACTTGGCAAAAGTTTTGTCAGGTAATTTTTTTTTTCACCACTATCTGGGGTAACTTTAGAAGAAAAAAACCAAAAGAGGATTATTCAAATATTAAGCACTTCCAATACAGAACTATCCTCTGGCTTCCTGTATAGAAAATAATAGATTCACAATGAGGGATTTTCAATACAGCAAGCATTTTCCAAAGTAGAAGCACTTATATGGGATTTAATAATAACATAGATTGAAGAATTGAGAGTTATTTCGACAATTAAGACTTTCAAAAAGAAACATTTCAGGAATTAAAGTAAGAGATGGTTTTTGAAATTGTATTTTTTTCTAGAGAGTGATTTGCTTTAAATTTTTTTTTTTATTTGATAGTATTGATTTGTTTTTGAGGATTTCCCATCTTCTTAAAGCTCATGCTTGTTATTCACAGGAGGGATTTCAATCTTCCTGAAGTCAGGACAGTGGTAGACAGTGTGTATCAGAAAGAAGCAGAAATCAAATAAAGTTGCTGAGCACAATTAATCTTATGTTATCAATGAAACAAAATATTTGCTAAGAACAAAATCGCTAATAAACGCTGTGATAGAATTCTGAAAATATGCCCCCAAGATTCCTGCCCCATACTTATCCAATCAAATACTAATCAAGGTACTGCTAGGAAGGAACTCTGCAGATGGCATTATGGTTATTTATCAGCTGATCTTAAAATAAGAGCTAATGCTAGATTGTATAGGTGTGTCCAGTGTAGTCACATGAGCCTTTAAAAGCAGAGGAGGAAGATGCAAGATAAGGAGGCTGAAGGAAACTTGAAGATGATGGATAGGCTTATGGCATAGATTGTGGTGATGGTTTCACAGGTGTACAATTATCTCCACGCTCATCAAACTGTATATTTATATAGTTTTCTGTATGTCAACTAAAAAAAAAAAGCAGAGGAAGAAGGAAAGCAGAAGTGTTACAGAAATGTGATAGAAGAGGCAGTAGCAGGTGGGCAATGCAGAAACTCAGATGTCGGACATGTGAGGACTTGACCTGGACCTTTTAAGACGGCAGACCAGGGTGAAGAACCAAGGAATATGGGAAGTCTCTAGAGGCTGAAAAAGACCCTCCTCCCCTCATTGAGTAGCAAGGAAATAGGGACATCAATCCAACGGCAGCATGGAGCTGAATTCCGCCAACAGTATGAATGATCTTGGAAGCTGATTCATTCCCAGAGCCACCATAAATGAAGAAATCCCTATTGACACCTTGGTTATGATACCTTGTTGTTGACACGTTAATTTTGACCCTGAGAATCAACTAGTCTACTTTACCTGGATTTTTGACCTCCAAATACTGGGAGATTAAAAAAAAGATGTGTTGTCTTAAACCACTAAGTGTGTGGCAATTTGTTCTAGCAACTATAGAAAAATAACTAAAATACAAAGAAAATGAATGCTATGAAATTAACCCTTCACTTCTAGCACATTGGAGATGTTCAAAGAATGTCTTAAAACACCCTGATGTAACACAATCTAAGACAAACACCAGAAACAATGATAAAGCTGGAATTTCTGTCTTTGTAGCCTCATGAAGAAAAAGTTTTATCTATTTATCAAAAAAACCACATATGTTTAAGAAAAGATAATTCTTCTCCAAAGATCCTGCTTGAATGGAAACTTTGACTGTTATTTCAGAAGAAAATAAAAAACTGAGCCTCTCCCTGTTCCATTTCCTTTTACTCTAAACTGCACTCACATTTTGTCAGATATAACCAACTACCAAAATTTTGTATCCTGAAGAATACTGATAAAGATATTTTTGAATCTTGGATTTAAATCCTGATTTAAATCCATCTATTAGTTAAGTGGGCTTTTATTAACTGGGCTTGGAAAATTTAGCTTTTCCGTATCTTGGCTCTTCTCATAGGAAAGATAAAGATTCTTACACAGCACTGCTGAAATAATTAAAAGAAATAATGCATGTTTTCAAACAGTGCTTGGCTTATAGTAGGCTTTCATCAAACAATACTGATTCTTTTTAGTGTAAATGAGTTTTCTTTTCCTTGACTACTGTATCTTATTCTAGATTCCAGTACAGCTTAAGTTGCATTGCTGTTGTTCAGTCGCTAAGTTGTGTCTGACTCCTTGTGACCCCATGGACTGCAGCATGCCAGGCATCCCTATTCTTCACCATCTCTTGGACCTTGCTCAAACTCGTGCCCATTGAGTCAGTGATGCCATCCAAACATCTCATCCTCTGTTGCATAGTTGTCAAGAATACTTCTCAAACAATCCATAATGATCTTTCCTCTTTTTGACCATTTGTGATTGAGTTTCTTTTAATTTTTTGAAACTGACTTTTGTCTCCCCAACCTGGTTGGAAACTCCTTTGAGCAGAAACCATAAGGTGTATAGTGAGGCTCTCAGGAAGACCATACTGGTAGTTTTAAAATCTTAGTAATGTAGTTTCCACTTTGTTTTATTATGAAAGTCTGTGTGCACATGTGCTTTACTTTTCCTGTACCAGAAATGCCAAAAAATTTGAAGGGAAAAAAAAAAAAAATCCATCCTCATTGGACCGGCAGCCAAGTCCCCAAGCTACAGTGCCAGCAATCTCAAGAGAGAGACTAATCCTGAAAGAATGCCAGCATAATTTTGCAGGCCCATGAGATTTGGCTTGTTCAGATAAGTTTTAGATAAGCATCTGCACTTTTGGTGGCCCATCTAAATCCAATCCACACAGCCAGCCTAGAGAGCGTCATCCATCACCAGGCTGGCACCAGTGAGAATTTGTCCTGATGGGGATTTATTGCAGGAAATAACCCTTCTTTTCTGCAAAATGATTTGTTTCAAATCCAGGCATCTTTACTCCTACAGAAAACTCCAGTGGCGAGATGCACAGCTTTCTGACTTTTTGCTGCGCATTTTAATTGAGCTTCCTTTCAATCACTGACTTACACTGTGCACTGTGGAGGAGATAAGAGGGAAAATCTGATTCACCCTTAGGGAGGATTTCATAAGGAAATTGGAACTTTCTTTAGAAGTATTGATCAGTGTCTATCCTGAACATAATTACACTCAAATATTTTCCTCTTTCATGCATTCATGGGACATTTCTTTCTTACTTCACTTATTTCTCTATTCTTTCTTGAAATTTCATTATTTTTTAACTTTTTGGTGGTATTTTATCTTTCTGGATTCATAAAGAGGCTTTTAAAATGCATTCTGAGTAATCTCACTATTTATATATCCAATTTGCTTTTACCGTCTTTCACTGTTGATGAGTGCCCACACTGGCTATTTTCCCAGGAAGAGATGAGAGCTCCTTTGGGTCTTCAAGTGGATACTTAGGGAACCTATGGGATCTGTGACTTCAGGTCCTGGAGAAGGATCTCTCTGCCAAAGGATACTTGTCAGTTTGGAATATCTTTTGAAGACATTGGATGCTTACTTTTTTTAAATGTAGTTTATTAGTTCCTGGTACTTCGGGAACAAATTACCACAAACTTGGTGGCTTACACATCACACGTGCATGCATGCTAAGTTGATTTAGTCATGTTCAAATCTTTGTGACCCTAAAGACTGTAGCCCACCAGCCTCCTTTGTCCATGGGATTCTCCAGACAAGAATACTGGAGTGGGTTGCCATGCCCTCTTCCAGGGAATCTTCCTGACCCAGGGATCAAACCCCCATCTCTTACATCTCCTACATTGGCAGGTGGGTTCTTTACCACTGGTACCACCTGGGAAACCCAAACATCACACATTCATCCTTTTATAGTTTTGAAAGTTAGAAGTCCTAGCCTCGTTTTACTGGCTGAAATCAAGGTGTTGGTAGAGTCATGCTCCCTCTGGAAGCTCTAGGGAAAAATCCATTCCTTGTCTCTCTGGCTTCTGAAGGCTGCTGTCATTCCTTAGCTTGTAGCTGCATCACTCCAGTTTCCGCCTTCGTGGTCACATTGCCTTCCTCTTTTCTATCTATAGTTAAATCTCTCTCTGTCTCCTTCTAACACGAAAACATATGGTAGAATTCAGGGGTCACCTGGACAACCCAGGATAATCTCCTTATCTTGAAATCCTTAGCTTAATCTCATCTAACTAGATCTTTTTTCCATATAAGGTAACATCCATAGGTCCCAGGGATTAGGGCTTTTGATTTCCTTTGGAGCCTTATCCAGCTTACCACATTGGGATAAAAATATTTTAACACTTAGCTTTTTAGTTATCTAAGGCCAAGACAGTGACTCTCATTTTCTTTAGAGTCCATTCACTTTAGAAAAGCTCATCATTCCACAGGAAAGCTCATTAATTAAATGAGCAAACACAGAAAATCTAAGCAAGGTTTTGCAGTACCTACCTTGCGTGTATCAGGCATATGAGGAGTGATTTTCTGTGCACCTTGCTTGTTGGCTCTCTTTCTTTCTCCCTTCTATCATTCTTACATTTCATCTTTCTCTGTTCCATCAGCCACTATCAACTTTCTCCCTCCATTCCTCCTTCCCTCAGATGATATTTCTATTTAACCTGGATGGAAAGAGAGTGTTCCTGGATGCTGTTGGTCATTTTCACAGCTAATTTAGATTATTGGCATATCCAGCTAGGGAAATGTAAATAAATGCTGAGGTCAAGCAACCTAATTAAATATGAAAAATTCAGTCAGTTACCTAAAAGTGTCCATGCTTTCAAAGGCTTTACTGGGTATGGAAATCCTCTCCAGATGATTGTTTAAAATTTTCATTCATCAGGGTGCTTGGCATACAGCTTTTGGTTTGCCCTTGTGGATTCTACATTGATGATGATGAATAGAACAATTTCTGAAACTCAAATTAAAAGTAAACAGACTAGGGCCTCTCATGTGTAACTAATGAGTTATGGCCAATTATGATATCAGGGCATTCGTGTCCTTCAGTGTACCAGGTGCTGCCAGGTGGTGTGAGGTCAGGAGATGGAAAGAGAATCAGGCTATTGGTACTAAATATTTCTGATTTAAATGCACTGTACCACAGCTAGCTCTCAATTGTCAATGCCAACTGGGGAGATGGGAGGGATGAAAAACAGAATGATAATAATAATAAAATATAATTATCTCTGCTATTCCTTTGAATATCTTCTACCATTTAACCAAGGGAGTAGAAAGGGCTGAAGTATCCCTTCTTTCCTTTGGAAATGCTGGGGAAGATTTAGAAGGACAGTACTGGTTACGTCAAGGGCTCCAGAGAGCTAAGCGGGCAATGAGGAAGTCGTTCTGCAGTTTTGCCTGTGTGTTTCACATTTTACCTTCAGTGGTGCTTTTACTTATTGACAGTGTTGACATGTTAATTATGATGCCATCTTAATGTTAAAAAGGGTCACTTCTTGGAAGTTAAAGATCTCTGTTTTAGCACAGATTCTCCTTATTTGTTTAAACTGAAGTATAGTTAATTTATAGTGTTGTGTTAGTTTCTGGTATACAGCAAAGTGATTTTTTAATATTCTTTTTCATATTCTTTTCCATTATGGCTTATTACAGAATATTGCATATAGTCCCTGTGCTATACGATAGGATCTGTTGTTTATCCATTCTATATATAATAACTTGCATCTGCTAATTTCAAACGTCCAACTCAACCTTCCCATGCCCCTCTCCTCCTCGGCAACCACTAGTGTGTCTGTCTGTTCGCTATGTCTGTGAGTGTGTTTCTGTTGTGTAGATAAGTTCATTTGTGTCGTATTTTAGATTCCACATGTAAGTGATTTCATATGGTATTTGTCTTTCTCTTTCTGATTTACTACGCTTAGTATGATAATCTCTAGGTTCATCCATGTTGCTGCAAATGGCAATATTTCATGCTTTTTTATGGTTAAGTAGTATCCCAGTATTATTTATATATGCCACATCTTCTTTATCCATTCAAGCACAAATTTTCCTTATGCTGAGTGGTTCCCACGTGACCAAGTGCCAAAATGAGAAGTCCCATTTGTATTCCCTATAGGTTTCCATTAAGTGAGAGGGGGCAGATGCTCAGGTCTCCTGAGAAATCTGAAAGCTCAGTCAGTGCCACTCTAAACGTGAATTGCCTGATATGTTACCCATTTTCATTGTAAAGTCACAAATTGGCTTCTAAACCCTGAGTTTGTTTTCCATATTTCTAAGCAGCTTATACGGGTCCTGGATAAGCTTGGGTTTCTCAGATCTCATTTAGTTTTTATATTTCTGTGAACATTTTAAAGGCCTTCCCCATCCAAATTCTACTCTCTTATCAAAATTTAACTCAAATGTTTCTTGAAGTCTTTTCAGTTTCTCATAATGGAGGACAGTTTTCTTCTCTGATAGTCACTTTGGTCTACCATTTAATTCATGGTCAGTATGAGGGACTTTCTTAGAACAGTTCTTATTTTATTGCAATAAGCTATTTTTCTTTCTTTTATGGTTGTTTTTAGTGTTTTACATTTGTGTAGCAGGTTACATTAATAAGCGTTCAATGCCCAGAACAAGGAAAATATTACCTTGCCTGAGGCTCTACTGGTCAAGTCATTCCTAGGGTATTATGTTTAGTCTGGGGCCCTTTCTGAGGGACAGTGACAAACTAAAGCATTTGCAAAGGATCCAGGAAGGCACAGAGTCTGGAAATTTTGACACAAAAAAGAACCAGGGAAAAAAATCTGAAACTGTTCTACTCAGAGCAGCAGTACCGAAATCAGAACCTGGAAGTGCATTTCTGCAATAACTCCTTTGTTAACTTTTTATGCTGTTGTTTGCTTAATTGCTCATCTTTAAAGCTAGGTCGTAGTCTCTGAGATGTCAAGAATAATTTCTGTTTTGTCTACTATTGTGTTTCTAGGCATATCACAATGCCTGTTGCAAAATAGATGCTTAATGAACATTTATTTAATGACTGACTGAATAAACTTTCCATTGAACCATAAGTTTGTGTGATGTTAAAAGGGTGAAAATGGGAGAAATCAAATCTCTATGGTCGAATTGATTTGGAAAGTTCAGTGCAGTCAGGGTTTCCTTACTGCTCGAACTTCCAGAGCTTCAAAAAAATTGTATTTTCAAGACAGAATTAAAATATGTTCTATTTTCTAAGAGTATTCACTTAGAAAGTGCTCTCTTTCCCCCTCCATGAAACATACTAGGGGCAATACTCCCAATACAACAGAAGACAGAAATATGATAAGGCACTTCAAATACTTGAATGGTTATTATTTGTAAAAGAAGACACAAAAAGGAATGGTGAGTAGAAATTGTAAGGGTACGTTTTTTGATTAACATAAAGATCTTGCTAAAAATCAAAGCAGTACAAACATGGAGTAGATGGGATCCCAAGGTAGTGAGTTCTCTTTTCTGTTTAAGCAGCTTTAAGCAGAAGCTGGACGCTCACAGGGAGAGTTGCAGGAGTTAAATTATCCATCAGCTAGAAGATTGGATTAGGTGACATCTAAGATTCTTCCAAAGCTAAAATTGTAGCATTCTATATTTTTCTCTCTCTCTCTCATTCTCTCTCATTGCAAGTTCCTTGCCAAGAAGACACAGTCATTTCTTCAACACCCAAGCCCCTCACCTAGTGCTTTGTTTCTTAGGGGACACTGAATAAGCATTTGCATATTGCTTGATTGCTCTGTAGTTTCTTAAAGAATTTAAAGAATTGTAATAGAAACATATTGGCTATAACATAAAAAAATTCTGTATGGAAACTAGTTTTCTTATGATTAGAAAAGAGACAACATTAATAGGAAGTCTGTCTTGTGGAAATACACAGAAATGTACAGTTTAAGTGCATGGTATAATTGCTGATGCTATCTTACTATTTTTCTTCCTCTGAAACGCCAAATCCAGAATCCTCACTCCTTTTTACTGACGAACCTTGACTCATAACAAATGAGTTGTAATCATTTGGATGACTTTGTTGTGAAATTTGAAAGCATATTGAATGACTCAGACATCATAAGCTAATTACCTGCAACTGTTAGATCGAATTTAGAGGGATATTCTTTTATCTGGCTTTGCTGTTTATGTGTTTCTGTTATTTTGTTTGCCATCTGGCCCTAAAATAGCATGTTGGGAAGTGAGAAAATATACAGAGGTTGACTTCTTTGGTGTCAAATTCAGGTTAGTGCTGGTTCTCCAGACATTTTTACATTACTATTTTAACTTCAGGTTTCTACTCTGCTTGCTGTTGCTTTCTGTATGTAGCTAACAATTTGTTGTCATTAAACTATTCAGAGTTGGTTTGGTTGCATGCTACCAAAATGAACAATAACTAGTGCAATGTATTTGGATGAAGAATCTGGATATTGAAAGTATAAGAAATAAAAGCCTAGAGCAACACAGTGTGATAGGAATAGAATGCGAGCTATATAATTTAAAACATTTTTAGTAGCTACACTGAAAAAGTTTTAAAAAATTAGGTGAAATTAATTTCAATAATATATTTAACTCAGTATAGCTCAAATAGTATCATTTTAACATATTATCACTGTGAAAAATTATTACTAAGATGTTTACATTCTTTTTTAAAAAACTGAAACCTCCAAAATCCAGTATGCATCTTGTAGCATATCCCATGGAGAAGGAAATGGCAACCCACTCCAGTACTCCTGCCTGGAAAATCCTATGGACCAAGGAGCCTGGTAGGCTACAGTTCATGGGATTGAGAAGAGTCGGACACAACTGAGTGACTTCACTTTCACTTTTCACTTTCATGCAATGGAGAAGGAAATGGCAACCCACTCCAGAGTTCTTGCCTGGAGAGTCCCAGGGACACAGGAGCCTGGTGGGCTGCTGTCTATGGGGTCGCACAGAGTTGGACGAGACTGAAGCGACTTAGCAGCAGCAGCAGCGTATCCCAATCTGCATGCTACCATCAGGGATAATTCATCTCTATTTAGATTTAAAATATGCAGTTAAAAAAGTACTTTGCTTACCTAAGTTGTTCCAAACATAACCAAACTGAATACCAAAAAATAATTTACATTCAGTCCCTCGGTCACACTAGCCCTCTTTCAAAGACTACCCTATTGGACACCACTGATCCAGAGCCTCACTTTTAGCTTTTCCTCCACTAAGTGGAAAACCCAGTACCTGCTAAGTCGCTTCAGTTTTGTCTGACTCTGTGACTTCATGGACTGTAGTCAGGCTCCTCTGTCCATGGGATTCTCCAGGCAAGAATACTGGAGCGGATTGCCATGCCCTCCTCCAGGGGATCTTCCTGAACCAGGGATCCAAGCTGTGTGTCTTATGTCTCCTGCTTTGGCCTGTCTTTTCTCCAGAGGATCTTCCCAACCTAGGGATCGAGCCCAAGTCTCCCACAGTGAAGGTGGATTCTTTACCGTCTGAGCCACAGGGAAGCCCCCTGGATTGGCAGGTGGTTTCTTTACCACTAGCACCACGTGGGAAACCCCAGACCTTTCAGTAAATCCAGGTTTCCTTTACCCTTCTCTCCTCCCAGCTCCCAAACCTCAGCCCTCTGTCATGCTTTACTCTACAGGCCAGGATCCAGCCAGGAAAATGGAATACCTTGAAAGGTATAAGGTACTGCAAATGGATGGAATTTAATACAGAGAATTTTTTACACGGATGTTAACAGGCTAAAAGAGCAAAAGGTACGACGCTCGACACTGAGGGAAAATGAAGAAGACATGTAGAATCACTAGCATCCAGGAGCTTGGAATGTCAGTGCCACTCAGGTGGTGCTCAGATTTCTGAGGAGCCTCAGGAGGTGGCTGGGGCTGAGGCTGGACTCTGCTGCTGGAGTCCTTTGACCTCCTCCCCCATACACTCCTTTCACGCTTATACCTCACATTGTCAGGACCTGATAGGAAGCCCAGTTTGTAGAATTTTATCTTTAGCATTACCAGCAGAGGATAGATAGAAGGGTGGATTTAGCAGGGAAAGAAAACAGGTAAACAAATAACTGGAACAACCTGGTTGAAATACTCCTCCTTCCTACTGCAATGCACCCCTTAACTTAACCTGATTGGCCTCCTCAGTTCAGAGAGGCTGGCTCTGGAATGGAAAGCCATGGTCTTAGGTGGCTTGAGTTAGAACCTTTGGAACAAGAACTTCTTGGGTTCATCTGAGGTTTGAAAGCAGGTCCTGTCTAGACTAAAATAAGTCCACAGCACAGCTCAAACTGAAATTGTTTCCAATTGGCTTGGCACTGATGAGTGTCTGGGCCTCAATGAGGGAATATTTTTGCTGTGCAAGACCTGGGATGGCCAAGTCTACTTTTAGGGGCAGCTTTTTTGGCAAATTACCAGATGCTTGGGCTTACCTGGTGGCTCAGATGGTTAAGAATTTGCCTGCAATGCAACAGACCCAGGGTTTGATTCTTGGGGTGGGAAGATACCCTGGAGAAGGGAATGGCAATCCACTCTAGTGTTCATGCCTGAAGAATTCCATGGACAGAGGAGCCTGGCAGGCTATATAGTCCACGGGTGGCAAAGAATTGGACACTAGTGAACGACTAGCACTTTCACTTTTCACTAGATGCTGATTCACCATGTTCTATAGCCAGGTTGGATTTTGCTGCACCTTCCTGTAAATGGGCACAAAGGGGTTTATCAATCTTTTTATGCTCCTTTTTATGGGATAGGGGATCACATTTCATTTTATTAAAAAATGAGTTTTAAAGTAAATACACCTCTGTCTTTATCCTTGAAGCTTGTGATTGCACAGAGCACCCTAAAGAGACTTTCAATATATCCCTCATTCTTGAAGAGTAAGGCTCTGGAGTGTCGTCCTTTTTCTGAAAGGGAAGTAAATGCAGCGGATGCTCTGATGGAGGCTGCAGGAAGTGGGCGCGGTACTGAGGGTGAGCAAACGCTGGGAGGCACCGTCCACCTGCGTGGACTCAAGGGTCCATTTCCTCATCCACGTTCCAAAGCATGGGGATTATTTTTGAAAGAAAGATATATTTGTAGAATTAATGCTGCATATGTTTGAACTCTTGCCAAAACGATGTATTCATCAACGCTTAAAACATTTTGAAAGCTCTGTGCAATGGGAGGCCGCATTAGCCGTTTCCTGGCAGCGCGCTGTTTGTGTTTGGGTTACAGTTCGGTTCTTGGCTCCCTTATCACACAGCAGTTGGAATGAGTCTTTGAATTAGCATGAAATGACACGGTTTATTTTGTTTAGTGGATTTGGTCGCTCCAAAGCTGGTGCTTGCTTCTCCCGAGTCTGTTGCGAACAACCCTGGACTCTGATAGGCTGAAGAGGAAGAAAGGAGAAATCCTGCTGGTGGTTTTGACACTGAGCTTCATATTAAAATAAAAGGGAGGGTGGCAGCCAGTTCCCCGGCCACCCTCTCTTCCTGCTACACAGCGGCAATCTAGCCATGGCAGGAATCCACACAGAAGAATAAACTCATTAAAGAGGATCCTTTGTATATATTTGTGTGTAGCAGTGCCCCTCCCTCATCCTAGCCTGCTCTTTACATTTTTCTGGGTTTGCCTATAATTTTACCAAATAAAGCCAACATAGGTGGATTAGAATGCCCGCCTGTAAGGTGTGAGGTAATCAAGACAAATTACCGGAAGTTAATGAAGGCAGACCCTTTAGTGTATGACACTGGAGCCTTCACTCTTTAATTTGGGATCCTCAGAACACTCAGAAGCCCTTCCTTCAAGCAAGTCCCTGGCAGATGTTTTATTGTTTCTGTTGTTTTTCCTCTGGGGCTGTACATTAGGTTAAAATACCACAAATAGCTGCTATTATACTGTGAGTCACAGAAGCTATAATTCTTCATGACAGCTGGAGGAAATGTGACATGTTTAGGAAACTCTGTCACTGATGCTAACACTAAGATCTTCAGGCAAATGTTTAATGACCGACTCAGCGAGCTGCACAAATTTTGCTATCTACCAAACAAAAGTTACTCCCAGGGAGCTATAAATACTCAGAAAAATGTCTTTAGACAATGATGGGCTCTTTCTCCTCCCTTTCACCTCCTAATCTGTAATTGTAGGATAAATACAATTCTGAGGATACAATTGTAGGATACAAATACATTTGTAGGATAATACATATCTGAGACAAATCAGACAGATCTTCTTTCTCTTCTGTTCATGTACATTGTTATTTCCAGTCAACATCCATGAGTTGGCCTAAGCAATCTTTCACATTTTAATCTGATGGAATAGGAGTTTGAGTCCTTCAAAATCCTTTAGGTTATGGCCATTGGGAATAGTATAAGTGTCGGCAGGATTACTCAACTACCTATTCGTGAACTCATGGTAAAATATTAATTTTATATGTCTAATAAATTATAAATCCTCAAATGAATATTCCACTATGTAAATACATACATGCTTTATATCTTCTGTCTAATTCAGAATTTCTCAGTTGGCACTGTTGACATTTTGGGCTGAGTAATTCCTTATTGTGGAGGGCTGTCCTGTACACTGCAGATTTTTAGAAGTATCCTGGGGCTTTACCCAGTAATCCACATATTGGGGTTCTTAGATACCTGTAATACCTCTTCATCAGTTGTGATGGCCAAAAACATCTCCAAGATATTGCCAAATGTCTGCTGAAAGCCAAAATCATGTTGATTGACAATCACTGGTTGAAGTCTATGGGCCCCTCTCCTTTCCAGTTTCTGAACTACTTTAATGATTTCAGGTGAATACATAAAAATTTTTCATCCTCTCTTATATGTCAAATATAACAATTCTCAATACTTTCTTAGAAGGTCTCACATACATATTCATGTTTTCATGCTTGAAACTCCCTTGCAGTGTTATCTGTTGCTGCTGCTACTGCTGCTGCTGCTGCTAAGTCGCTTCACTCGTGTCCGACTCTGTGTGACCCCATAGACGGCAGCCCACTAGGCTCCGCCGTCCCTGGGATTCTCCAGGCAAGAACACTGGAGTGGGTTGCCGTTTCCTTCTCCAGTGCATGAAGTGAAAAGTGAAAGTGAAGTCACTCAGTCGTGTCCGACTCTTCGTGACCCCGTGAACTGCAGCCTACCAGGCTCCTCTGCCCATGGGATTTTCCAGGCAAGAGTACTGGAGTGGGGTGCCATCACCTTCTCCGTGTTATCTGTGGTACTTACCATATATGCTTCATACTACATGTATGACTGTGTGTGGGCAGCCCTTCTAGACTGTGAACCTACCGTGTTTAGACATAGTTGGTACTCAGTTAGAAGAACTGATATTCCTTTGTAGATCATACTTCATTTAGAACTCTCACATTATTTTGTTCATTTTCTTTCTTCATTTTTTTTAAATAATGAAGAAAAACACTAGAAAAGTGTTTCTAGTGGCTCATATTCCACATACAGAAGTAACAATTATTCACAACGTAATTAATTTCCTCCTAGTATTTTTCTGTGTATTGTTATCCAGTGTTTTTAAAAAATTAATATCACACCATAAGCATTTTCCTTATGACAAAATTTTATTAGCATTATCTTAATAGTAGCTCTTATAGAAAATAAGACCATAATCTAAGAGTTTAAGGAAGATGTCATGTATAAGAACAGCATTGCAGGAGGAAGTAAGGAAGAAAAACAAAGCAAAGAAGCTGTCAGCAGCCATTATGGCACCCCAGCTCCTGTCAAACTTTCACACCTGAGTGCAGCATATGACTTTCTCTGAGATTGCTTTGTGACAAGATGGGACGTGATACTCACTTGGGGGAGAGGAGATCTCATATTCAACAAAGTAAAGGAAGGGGAACCTTGCAATCTTACAGTTCAGTTCAGTCACTCAGTCGTGTCGGACTCTTTGTGACCCCACGGACGGCAGAACGCCAGGCCTCCTGTTGGGGGCCAGAGTGAGGTACTCCGCCCATGGCAAAGGTCATGAGGAAGGAGGCTCGACATACGCAAAGGCGGGATCGAGCCTCAGGAGTCCCCCTGGAAATCCTCGAGCGTTTACCCCCATAACCAGAGCCTGCCTACTTTACTACTTTGTGCTCTTACCTACACCTCTGACTTTACGGGGGGCTGCCCCCCACCACCTCTTTCGGAGAAGGAGTTAACCTAGAGCTCCAGTCAATAAAAACTCTTGGGTGTGACAAGAGTGTTTTAACCTACAAACTCCTCTGAAGGTTCTCTAGCCTGCCTGACAGGCTCGTCCGGCCACATGTCATTGCTCACAGCCTCCCAACCGTGAGAGGCAGGAGATGCTTTAAACCTTCTAAAAACAGGTTCCTTAGAAAAGTTAGAAAACTATTAGTATAAGTATAATGGGCTGATTAGAAATTGTATTGGTGAAGGGTTTTTCATTTGTTGAGCCAATGTTTGTTGCTAAGTCTCCACATCCCCTGCCCTTACACACATTAATGAATATATAGAAGAAATAAGTATTAACCTTTGATATTAATCACATTAGACCTTAGGCTAAGTAAATTCTTTCCTTAACTAAAACCCACTACACCCTCACCCTGTAGGAATGTAACTTTACTTGGGTGGCGTCTGTTTTGAGAATAATCAGCCCTGGAGAAATAAGTGTCCTGATTGACTGATCGCTGTCACAAGGAGAGGGTCGTAAATTGTCAGCAGGCCCGCCTGGCCAGAAGATGATGTAACACCCCTAAGACCTCTGTATACATTTGTGTGAAGCACCTGACTTTAATAAAAGTCAGGACTGCTGTCCCCACGTGACTTTTGTATAACATCTTAGTGTATAAAAACAGACTCTGGAAAATAAAGAATTGGGATCAGTTTCTCGAAATACTGGTCCCCCCATGTCGCTCTCTCTCTCACTCTGGCTGAGTCTCCATCTGGAGCGTGGAACCCACCATGCTTACTAATTATGCCTGGGCTTCTAAGATCCGACCGGGGAGGCCTCAGTGTCTCCTCTCCTTCGGGAGAACGGAAGGACGCCTGCGGCCTACGTAAGTGGTGCAAACTTCTTGTCTTGAAGTTTTATTGGTCTCCCGCGTAAACCAAGCTACTCAGCCTCTTTTCTCCACTGAATTTTCCTACTGAGCTATCCTTATTCTATTACTCTTCATATCTTTAATTAATATCTAATTGAAGCTATTGTATCCTGATCCTCGCCTATGCCATCTCTCCTTCGAATACCCTGGATCAGCCGGGGCTGGTCCCCGGCAGCCTCCCAGTCCATCACCAACTCCCAGAGTCCACCCAAACCCATGTCCATTGAGTCGATGATGCCATCCAACCATCTCATCCTCTGTCATTCCCTTCTCCTCCTGTCTTCAATCTTTCCCAGCATCAGGGTCTTTTCACATGGGTCAGCTCTTCGCATCAGGTGGCCAAAGTACTGGAGTTTCAACTTCAACATCAGTCCTTCCAATGGACACCCAGGATTGATCTCTTTTAGGATGGACTGGTTGGATCTACTTTCAGTCCAAGGGACTCTCAAGAGTCTTCTCCAACACCACAGTTCAAAAGCATCAATTCTTCTGTTCTCAGCTTTCTTTATAGTCCAGCTCTCACATCCATACATGACCACTGGAAAAACCATAGCTTTGACTAGATGGACCTTTGTTGACAAAGTATGTCTCTGCTTTTTAATATGCTGTCTATGTTGGTCATAACTTTCCTTCCAAGGAGTAAGCGTCATTTAATTTCATGGCTTCAATCACCATCTGCAGTGATTTTGGAGCCTCCAAAAATAAAGTCTGACACTGTTTCCACTGTTTCCCCATCTATTTCCCATGAAGTGATGGGAACAGATGCCATGATCTTCGTTTTCTGAATGTTGAGCTTTAAGCCAACTTTTTCACTCTCCTCTTTCACTTTCATCAAGAGGCTCTTTAGTTCCTCTTCACTTTCTGCCATAAGGGTGGTGTCATCTGCATATCTGAGGTTATTGATATTTCTCCCAGCAATCTTGATTCCAGTTTGTGTGTCCTCCAGCCCAGTGTTTCTCATGATGTACTCTGCATAGAAGTTAAATAAGCAGGGTGACAATATACAGCCTTGATGTACTCCTTTTCCTATTTGGAACCAGTCTGTTAGCCCATGTACAGTTCTAACTGTTGCTTCCTGACCTGCATACAGGTTTCCCAAGAGGCAGATCAGGTGGTCTGGTATTCCCTTCTCTTTCAGAATTTTCCACAGTTTATTGTGATCCACACAGTCAAAGCCTTTGGCATAGTCAATAAAGCAGAAATAGATGTTTTTCTGGAACTCTCTTGCTTTTTCCATCATCCAGCGGATGTTGGCAATTTGATCTCTGGTTCCTCTGCCTTTTCTAAAACCAGCTTGAACATCTGGAAGTTCACAGTTCACGTATTGCTGAAGCCTGGCT
>NW_011495031.1:3031213-3065975 GCF_000754665.1 Bison bison bison
TTTGAGCATTACTTTACTAGTGTGTGAGATGAGTGCAATTGTGTGGTAGTTTGAGCATTCTTTGGCATTGCCTTTCTTTGGGATTGGAACGAAAACTGACCTTTTCCAGTCCTGTGGCCACTGCTGAGTTTTCCAAATTTGCTGACATATTGAGTGCAGCACTTTCACAGCATCATCTTTTAAGATTTGAAACAGCTCAACTGGAATTCTATCACCTCTAATAGCCCTGTTCATAGTGATGGCTCCTAAGGCCTACTTGACTTCACATTCCAGGATGTCTGGCTCTAGGTGAGTGTGAGTGATCACACCATTGTGATTATCTGGGTCATGAAGATCATTTTTGCATGGTTCTTCTGTGTATTCTTGCCACCTCTTCTTAATACCTTCTGCTTCTGTTAAAGGCCACATACACAGGGTGCTGCCTACTTGAATTCAGAAGGTCTCTCAGAATTTGCCAGAGAAACAGTGAGGGGAGGGCTTTGGCTTTCTTTCTCTAGTAGTGGCATTGACTTCCTGTGGAAGATCTGGTTTCCTTCATTTTATGTAATAACTCATTTTATTTTTTCTAATTTTAAATTGTACATTCTTTAAATCAACCAGTATTATGGAGATCTGGCCAAATGCAAGGGTACCAAGGGCTACGAGGTGAACACAGAAAACAAGGTTCTAGTGCTCAGGGAGATCACAGGTCATCTTGAGGGAAGAGATAATCACCAAGTAAAGGAATGACTAAATACAATTAGTTCACCTGGAGAAAAGTGTCTTCTCCGGATTTTAATTTCAGTATTACACTGCCTTTTTAATCTATCTGTCCAGTTTTTCCTTGTCTTAGATTTTTCTTTTTCATGATATTTTCCTTTCCTTTTATAGGTACAGTGTCTTTAGGTGAAAATAAAAAAGATATTATTTTGATGATTTCTTAATATATTTTTAGAAAACCAATTACAGAGCAAGTCAGTTTACAAAGTTCTGTTCTTTTGTATTTATCTTTTGAGTTGCAGAATTTTTCATGGGCCTCATGCCTCTTTACTCATTCTTACTAAGAAGCTGAACGCTGAAGAATTGAAACTTTTGAACTATGGTGTTGGAAAAAACTCTTGAGAGTCCCTTGGACTGCAAGATCAAACCAGTAAATCCTAAAGAAAATCAGTCCTGAATATTCATTGGAAGGACTGATGCTGAAGCTGAAGCTCCAATATTTTGGCCATCTGATACAAAGAATTGACTCATTGGAAAAGACCCTGATGCTGGGGGAGGATTGAAGGCAGGAGGAGAAGTGGATGACAGAGGATGAGATGGCTGGATGGCATCACCAACTCAATGGACATGAGTTTGAGCAAGCTCTGGGAGTTGTTGATGGACAGGGAGGCCTGGCGTGCTGCAGTCAGACACGACTGAGCAACTGAACTGAATTGAACTAGAAAGTTATGATTGTCCTCTTCGTGACTTTTTATAATCACTTTAATTCTATTTTATTTATATATTTATTTTAATTTATATCTTATTATACATCTTATATAGTTATATACTTTATTTATATGCAATAAACTTCACAAATTTTAAGGTATGACCCAATAAGTTTTGGTAAATGTATATGATTGTGTCACCATCACAACACTCATGATATAAACCATGCCCATCATTTCAAAAAGTTCTCTTGTGTACCTCTGTGGTAAATCCATTCTCCTTCTCTCTTGCAGCTATCATCTGTTTTCTATCACTATGATTTTGCTTTGCCTAGAAATTTATACAAAATGGACTTATACCTTATATACCCTTTTATATCTAGTGTCTTTAACACAGCATAATTCATTTGAGGTTTATTCATGTTGTGTGTATCAGTAGTTTATTTTTTACTGTGGAGTATATTCTGTTATATGGATGTATCACAATTTGTTTACCCATTCACCAGTTGATGACATTTGGATTGCTTCTAGTTATCAGCTTTTATGAATAAAATGGCTATGAACATTTGAATACAAGCCTTTGTATGGACACGTATATTCATTTCTCTTGGATTGTAGCAGTAGAAAAATGGCTCCACAGATGCCCATCCCCTCATCCTCAAACCTGTGAATATGCTGTGCATACAAAGTCGCTTCAGTTGTGTCCGACTGTTTGTGATCCATGGATCACAGTTCGCCATGCTTCTCTGTCCATGGGATTCTCCAGGCAAAAGTACTGAAGTGGGTTACTATTTCCTCCTTCAGGGGATCTTCCTGACCCAGGGATAGAATCTGTGTCTCCTGTAGCTCCTGTATTGCAGGCAGATTCTTTACTACTTGAGCCACCAGGGAAGCCTGTGAATATGCTATATAACACAGCAAAAGGGAATTAAGATTGCAGATGGAATTCAAGTTCCTAATAAGCTTAAAATAGAGTGTAACCTGATGTTTCCAAGTAGACCCAACCAAAATCACATAATTTATTAAAAGAAATGAACCTTTCCTAACTGTTGTAGGGAACTAGAGAAGTAGCAGCTTGAGAAGGGCTTGATCTGCTGTTACTACCTATGAAGAAAAAGTGGCAAAGAATACAAGCAGCCTCCAGAAGCTAAAAAAGGCAAGAAGACAGATTTTTCCCTTGAAATCACAGAAAGAAATGTAGTCTTGCTAACACCTTCATTTTAGCCCCGTGAGATCTGTGAATTTCTGACCTACAGAACTGTAAGATAATAAGGTTGGGTTGTTTTTAAGCCTCTAAATTTATGATAATTTGTAACAGCAGCCATAGGAGACTAATGACATGGGAAAATACTGGAGAGTGGGATTTCTGGGTCACACGATAAGTATATGATTAGCCTTATAAGAAATTATCTCATTGACTTTTTTAAGCAGGATTAGGCTGGGTTCTTAAAGTGATTGATGTGTGTTTTCTGCCCATGATTTTTATAGAAAGATTTCTCAATTTAGAATGTGGAGAAAGAAGTAAAGTAGGAGACAACTGTTATAGATTTAGCAGTTTTGGGGGTTGGAGTGGGCAGCTGGACCAGGACCACAGCTGAGAGGTTTTCAAAGACAGTGATATGGACAGTATTTCCTGAGAAAGCTTCTCTTAAGCCTGTTTCTCGGATTAGTGTGCTCACCTTGCTGTAGAGGCCGGAGGAACAAAAGTACCACACTTCTTCATGACCTTTCTCATCACTTTGATCCACTGTTACTGCAGCTCTGGCTCTTGCAAGTGTTGGTGTCACTTTCCACTAATTTCAGGCCGTTGTGCTCTCCAGGGGGTGCTGACAGTGGTGGTCCCTGCCTTTCATCAGTTTACACCAGAGGGTCTGCATCCAGCTGAAATTTATTCAGAGCTCTGGCATATGTATGATAACCATTCCTGATTTGCAGGCAGGATGGGGAGGCTTTTTCTCTCAGAACATTCTCTGATCATTACTGTGTGAATTTTGAAGAATCCTGGTGTTAGAGAAAAAGTTACTTATGATGGTTGTTAAAAATGGGAAGGAAGACTTTATTCAAGAGAGTTTCAACTCAATGTGGGGGCTTTGCAGTAAGGAAGAAAGATCAGGCTCACTCCAAATGCAACAAAGACAAATGGAGATTTAGTGCAAAGAAGCAGGGTGGGGTCAGTGATAGACAATTACTAAGGGGGAGCCATCAGAGGTAAACTAACTGACAAGATTCTTGCTGAAGACAGGTCAGGGTGATAAGGTATCCAGGGTCGGGGATAAGGAATTTGGTCAGATATTGAGAGTGGGAGATTTCCATTAAACTAATCTGGCAGAATTCTTGTTAAAACTGGACTAAGCAGGCCAAGGATAGAGCCTTAGCAGAGAAATGGGCTCAGAGGAGCCTGACTCTGGTTAAATCAAAAGAGAGTCTTTGTCTTTGAGTGCCTTGATTCAAGCTGTGATCTTGGCCTTTGGTAATTATTTTTAAAATAAAGCATTTATTTATTTAAGGGATTTTGGGGAAAGGCTATTTTTCTATTAATTGTAAAAACTCCCAAAGACATGAATTTGCATAGTTAATGCAAGGGGAAATATTATAAAGAAATATATATTAGCCAAATTAAAATGGAAATACTACCCACTAATTCTAACCTAAGCACATGGATTACTTAAAAAATTATATTAAGCTTAAAGAGGAGCAACTTTATTATAGAATGGTTGTTGATTAGTTTGAATCTGAAAAGTGATGCTCTGTAATTCAAGAATTTTGCTCCCTTGATCCCTGATTCTTCCACTTTTCAGACAAGTGGTTCTTAATTTTATTTGAAACCCCAATTTTGGACACAAGTAAATGGGTAGGCCAGGTTTGAGGGAATAAGAAGATCCTAAACATGCCATTTTACTGAAAAGGTATCAGAGTGGCCAGAATTATCCCTGTGGATGTCCCACCTGCTCTGCAACATTGCCGGGAACGTGGTCTTGATGCACACAGGCTTCTAAAGTGCTTTGTGGTCATTATCATGATTTTGTCTTCTTTTCTGAACCTTGTGTGGCAATGACATCCAGATGGACTATGCTTCTCTGCTTTGGTTTCGTGAGTGCCAATGTATTTACTAACCTCTGTTGTGGGCATGTTATCTTGCACAAGCAGCACATGTCACGATGCCTAAGGGGATGACAGTCTGGGCTTCTTGGCCATACAAAAATCATGGCAGAATTCCAGAGGCCCATCTGTTGGACAGACTGCACGCTTTCAAGTATCTGACTATTTTCAGACTCAATAAATAAATCCTCAGTGAAATAGAGTCACATCACATCAATTTTTGCAGGGTTCCCTGTTGCTTTTAGGAGAATGACCAAAATCTTTAACCTGTCTGGCAACATTCTCTTTATGATGGGGTGGTGACACTGACACCATTTTTTTCAATGAAGGATTTTAGAAGTACATCCTTTACCTGTCCACTCACACCCCCATCCCTGACACTCTCTACATTTGCTCTTGCCAGCCATGATTTCTAAACCAACGTCATAACAGAGGTGCCAAGGGTCTTCAGATTGGCTCTCAAAGAGGCTAAGAGAAAGTAACTGTGGAATATGTAGGCTGAGAAATTTTTGAGCCTGTCATAACTGTCTTCCAAAACTTCACTTCTCAAAGTAAAAGAAACCATACCCCTTGACCCCCACATTTTTCAGTTGCTGCTGGATGCCTTACCACAGTTTACTGGCATCAATGCTACATTTTAGCTGTAACATAGCAGCAGTGAAAACATGGGCTGGCATGTGGCTCTCGCTTACCTGGTACTTTGTGTTCAAAATTGGCAAACACTGAAGCTGAATCACATTCCTGTCTACAGTTCCCAAAGTTTCTCAGATTTACCCTTAACTAATGGGATGACTAGTGATAATTGAGTTCATGGATTCTGAGCCAGATAAGAGCCACTAATTGTTCAATGCTTTTATGTTAATTAAATTATTTTCCCATTAGGAATGATTGCTACTTACAAAGAATTATTAATATACCATACCGTTTGTCCCCACCCCTCTTTTTAGATTTCTATAATTTGAATGTCTTAATAAATTAACCCTAAGCCCTGAAATATATTATTGTTTGTTATTGCTATTTTGTAATACTAAGCTCTCCTGAGACAAACTGGAAAAGAATTTTATTTGATTTTATCTTATTTTTTGAACTGCATATGTTATTTGGAAATTAAAAAAACAACAAATCACATTAAAATAGCAGACAAAAATCTATTCCTTTATCACTAGTTTCTTTGGGAAGTTGATCTAACATTATTTTTCCTTTTTAGTATGCTTGTTGTAATCCATTTATTTTCTTTTCACTTTTTGCTGAGTCTTCATTCTGGAACAACAGTCTTCCCGTGATTATATTTCTGAATCCTCTGAGATTTCTGACTAAATTGTGTAGAACATGTGCTGCTGTAAGATTTCATTGAAACATATAAAGAATAAGGAATTGTATTGCCTTAAGTATCCTGTAGGACATAAAATATTTGGTGAGTTTCTGGTATCTTTATTTAAACTGCTTTCAAGTACAGACTATTACTTAATTTTTATTTTTATGTTTGATACCTCTAGCTATAATTTTTAATTGGGGCTTTTATATGTAAAAGAATGCATGATAACTTTGTGACTTTCTATTTTGCCTGGTTATTTGAAAAATTCTAAATATTTTTAGAAGTAGCAGGCAACTGGTGAATATTCTAAATACCTATTTCAACCATTTGAAAAACATTAGAATTGTTACTAGCATATGTTATCATCCCACCCTACCCTCTGTACTCATGCTATGTCTAGGAGCTATGACCAACCTAGACAGCATAACTCCTCTACACACATGTACTTGCCACAAATTAAGAGAACCAACCAACTGGTAAAGGGACAAAAGGGCTTGCCAGGTGGCACTAGTGGTAAAGAGCCTGCCTGCCAATGCAGGGGATTTCAGAGAGAGATGCAGTTTCAATCCCTGGGTCAGGAAAATCTCCTGAAGAAGGGGATGGCAACCCACTCCAGTATTCTTGCCTGGAGAATCCAATGGAAAGAGGAGCCTGGTGGACTACAGTTCATAAGGTGGCAGTCAGAGACAACTGAAGCGACTTAGCATGCATGCAAAGGGACAACAAGGGCAGAAATCTGTGCAGCCAGAGTCAAACGTCCTTAATTTGCAGATAACAGCGGCCAGCCAAAAACCACATCCCTCACTCATGTGGTTCTGTGCTCAGAATCTCCCAAGTTCTTATAAGAATGGAATTTGCCTTGATAGATTTCTTGTGAGGGATGTTTTCAGAAAACTGCTTGAATCAGAAACAAGATTATTGTGTAAAATGGACTTTAATGCTATTAGGATACTGGCTTTGGGACTAGCCTGAGAATCTTGTACAATAGTTTATACGCCACTCCTCTAGATGGTGAGGGATGCCTCATGGGAAGCCAAGGAAAGTGTCACCAGCTAGAGATTGAAATGACTATGTAAGTAAGGGTCAGGAACTAGACCAACAGAACCACCGGGGGATCCCTCACTGAGGAAAAACTCAGAAGCAGAGAAGTAGCAGAGTGCACACAACCCATCAAAATCTCATTGTCCCACAGGTTGTATGGGGCATGGTGGACTGCATGCACTGTGGCAACAGCCCACAGAGAGAAACCTGGGACCTATGACGCTGTATGCACTATGGAAACTGGAGGAACAGGTGAGAGCTGTGCTTCCCAATCAGAGAAGTGGCTTTGTTAGAAAGAGAAACCTCTGGAACTCAGGTATTTATATCAGCCTGTTCTCTGAGCTAACTCAGAGGTGTTGAGCCAACTCACTCCTAACTACTAACAGATCAAAGGAGGAAGCAAACCTCTAGGCTTATCCAGGTTTTCACTCCTCTGAGTGATGTCCAGTAAAGTATTAGGACAGAATTTCTTAGGATAAGAAAGAGAAGAGTGAATTAGTATACAAAAGGAATAATACGGGGCAATGAGCCTAAGGGTATTGTTGAGGAAATTATAAGGAATTAAAAAAAAGGCCAAAGAATCAGAAAAAAGTCCTCTAGAACCAGAGGAGAGAGAATATATATGTTTGCATGTATATAATATCACACCCACAGGCACATCATAAGAAAACTTTAAAGAAAGTATATATTACTTTAATCAGTTAACTTTCCTAATGCATATATATGGAATTTAGAAAGATGGTAACAATAACCCTGTATATGAGACAGCAAAAGAGACACTGATGTATAGAACAGACTTTTGGACTCTCTGGGAGAGGGAGAGGGTGGGATGATTTGGGAGAATAGCATTGAAACATGTATAATATCATATATGAAACGAGTCGCCAGTCCAGGTTCGATGCATGATACTGGATGCCTGGGGCTGGTGCACTGGGATGACCCAGAGGGATGGTATGGGGAGGGAGGAGGGAGGAGGGTTCAGGATGGGGAACACGTGTATACCTGTGGCAGATTCATGTTGATGTATGGCAAAACCAATACAATATTGTAAAGTTAAAAAATAAAATAAAATAAAAAAATTAGACTCATGGTTGAGAAAATTTATATAAAATATAAATAAGGTGCATTGAAATCATCAATTTCTGATGAGGAAGTGGAGAAGCAAGAACTCTCATTCATTGCTGGTGAGAATCCAAAATAGTGCAGCTTCTTTGGAAGATAGTTTGATGGCAATTTCTTACTAAATATCTATCACCATATGATCCAGCAATCACACTCCCTGGTATTTACCCAAAGGAGTTGAAAACATATACACGTAAAAACTTGCACACAGATGTCTGTAGCAACTTTATCCATAATCATCAAAACTTGGAAGCAAAGAACATATCCTAAAGTAAGTGAATGGATAAATATAATGTGATGCATTCAGCCAGTGAAAATATTATTTAGAACAAAATGAAATGAGGTATCAAGCCATGAGAAGACAGGGGAAACTTAAATGCATAATATACGAAGTGGAAGAAGGTTATCTGAAAAGACTCCATATTGTATGATTCCAGTCATATGAAATTCTGGAAAAGGCAAAACTATGGAGAGGTGAAAAGATCCATGGTTGCTAGGGATGGGATTGGGGTTTAACAGGGAGAAAACAGGAATTTTAGGACTGTGAAAATACTCTGTATAATACTATATGAAAGATACATTTCTCTAGACCCACAGAATGCACAACACAAGGAATGAACTTTGATATAAACTTGGCTGATTATGATGTGTCAGTGCAGTTTCATCCATTGTAACAAATGTACAGCTGCCGTGGAGATGTTGCTACTGGGGGAGGCTGTGCATTGTTGAGCTAGCGGGTGTATGGATGTCTCCGTATCATCCTCTCAATTTTGTTGTGAACCTAAAACTGCTCTAAAAACAGTCTTTCAAATAAGAGACAACATATGTATAAAAACGTATATAATAGAGTGAGTGAAATGAGGAGTGTGCTCTTTTTAATAAAATTATAAAATGAAATAAATAGAATGTATGACTGCATTGTGCTACTTTTGCCTCCACATAAAGAAATTAAAAATCCTAGTTTGCAGAGTTCAACCTAGGTTCTATCCTGGGCACAAGTGACACAGCAAAACCGGTTCAGAGATGCTTGTTTGGATCCCCTCCAGAACATGGAAAGCGTCCTGTTCATTAATTTTGTTGTTTCTGTGAAAACGGAATTTTGAGTGATGTCCCACAGAATGTGCAAAAGACAAATGCTCTGATTTCAGATCTGACATGCTGGGAAATACTCAGGGGCAGCAGAGTTTTAATTCTGTGATAGAGGGAAGAGTTGCAGAGCCCAGTCCTGGTGGGGATATTGGAAATGGAGTAGATACTAGTGGAGGCCATGGTGGAAACTTGAGTCTCCCTTGTCACAGCTGTAACCCTTACTTTATAAATATATATATATATATATATATATATATATACACACACACACATATATACATATATACATATACATACATATCCTGGAGTTGGGTATGGCAACCCACTCCAGTATTCTTGCCTGGAGAATCCCATAGACAGAGGATCTTGGCAGGCTACAGTCCATAGGATTGCAGAGTTGGACATGACTGAAGAAACTTAGCATATCCCCCAATATACAATATATGTTGAGTAGTTGTGGCACACTGATAAAGAATCTGCATGGCAGTGCAGGAGATGCAAATATGCAGTTTCTATCCCTGGATTGGGAAGACTCCCTAGAGTAGGAAATAGCAACCTACTCTAGTATTCTTGCATGGGAAATCCCATGGACAGAGGAGGCAGGCAAGCTATAGTCTATGGAGTCACAAAGAGTCAGACACGACTGAGCACAAGGCTATAATATGTGTGTATATATAGATATATTTTCCAGCAATGTACTTCTTAGAATAAGAAGCAAAAGCTTTAAAAGCAAAAAAAAAAAAAAAAAGTAAAATAAAATATCAAAAGTGGGAATGGGTTGGAGAAAGGGAATAAAAGGGGCAAGAGAGGGGTGCTGCCTTCTTTAGGTCTTCCCAGGAAGTCTATCCTGGCTTAGGATCCTTCCTCTGTTGAACCACAAAGAGAAAAATGTATTAGATCTCCAGATGCCAGGGTGTATTGTCTGTCAAAGGAATTGCCAGTTAAAGGACCAATTAATTTCCAGCTCCTACAGCTCATGAAGATAAAAAAAAAAGGGCTCCTATATGGTTTTTGAAATGGAGGTTATACTATTCTTTAAAGAAGAGAATTGAAAATGGCTTTCTTTTTCTTAAAAAAACTCAACATTTTGAGGCTTTGATGTTTTTCTTTAGGAACCTGCCCTAAGGTGTATGACACCAGTGTGTAGGCATATGTGCACCCACACGTGTGCGTGTATATTTGCACACATTGATGCAGAAGTGGTTTACTATAGAGTTAATGCAGGTATTTTCCTCTTCCAAGGAAGTGATTATTTCCTTTCTTCCACGGTCAGATGGATGATTTGAACAGCTTGGAAGGGCAAGGGCAAGAAAAGCTTTGATTTATCTGCTGCTGAACTGATTTAGACAAATGCAGGAAGATGATACATCACTGAATTAGGGCAAGCAGGACAATAATGAAAACCTAAAGTGGTTGACAAGTGCACACTAAAATCCATATTACCACTAAACAAGCAAGCATGCATGTGTACCCTGTGCCTTATTTTATGTGATAGAGTGGTGCTTGTCATGTTTCAGAATAGTTTAATGAATGCTTCGGATCGGTAATTAGCAGGGCTCTCATATGCACACGAGATGCTGCAATTGGTGAGTGGTGAATTATTCAATAAATAAGACACAGAAATTCAGATCCTATACAAGGAAAGAGTCTGAAAAATATGAGAAATATCAGTTCAGCTATAGCAAATTTTAAAGCTGTGCCATCATTGTAGTACAGAAGATACTTACTAAAAAATGTGCCTTTTGCTTTCAAAATGAAAATGAAAAGAAATAGAAACTATATTAGAGCAAGAGTTGCTTCTTAAATTGTGTCATATTGATTGGACCAGATAATCAGATATTTTAGTCTCCTGGAGATTTATTATATTTAAAATTTCCTCCAGATGATCTCCCCTTCATGAATTACAACCTAGTCATGGTGAAAGGGCCTGGGAAACTCAATGAAGCTATGAGCTATGCCATGCAGGACCTCCTGACAGATGGGTGATAGTGAAAAGTTCTGACAAAGTGTGGTCCACTGGGGGAGGAAATAGTAAACCGCTCCAGTGTTCTTGTCAAAGAACCCCATGAAAAGTACTAAAAGGCAAAAAGATATGATACTAGAAGATGAGCCCCCCCCAGGTCAGAAGGTGTCCAAAATGCTGCTGGGGAAGAGCAGAGGGCAATTACAAACTCCAGAATTAAGCAGCTCGGCCACAGTGGAAATGATGGTCAATTGTGGGTTTGTCTGGTGGTGAAAGTAAAGTCGATACTATAAAGACAAATATTGCATAGGAACTTGGAATGTTAGGTACATGAACAAGGTAAACTGAATGTGATCAAGCAGAAGATGGCAAGCAGTGAACTAAGAGGGACGAGATGGGCAGATTTAATTCAGATGACTGTTAGATCTACTACTGTGGGCTTTCCTAGTGGCTCAGAAGGTAAAGAATCTGCATGAAATGTGGGAGTCCTGGGCTCAACCCCTGGATTGGGAAGATCCCCTGGAGGAGGGCATGGCAACACACTCCAGTATTCTTGCCTGGAGAATCCCCGTGGCCAGAGGAAACTGATAGGTTATAATTCATGGGGTTGCAAAGAGTTGGACATGGCTGAGCGACTAAGCACAGCACTGTGGGCAAGAATCCCTTAGAAGAAATGGAGTAGCCCTATACACAACAATAGAGTCCAAAATGCAGTACGTGGGTGCAATCTCAAAAATGACAGAATAATCTTGGTTCATTTACAAGGCAAACTATTCAACATCAGAGTAATCCAAGTCTATGCCCTTGGATTGATGCTGAAGAAGCAGACATTGACAGGTTCTATGAGGACCTACAAGATATTCTAGAACTAACATCAAAATAAATAAATAAAAGCCTTTTTCATCATAGGGGATTGAAATACAAAAGTAGGAGGTCAAAAGATACCTGAAATAACAGGTAAGTTTGGCCTTAGAGTGCAAAATGAACTAAGGCAAAGTCTAACAGATTTGTCAAGAGAACATGCTGGGGATAGCCAACAGCTTTTGCAACAACCCAAGAGACTACTCCACATGTGGGTATCACCAGATGGTTAATATTGAAGTCAAATTGATTATATCCTTTGCAGCTGAAGATGGAGAAGCTCTATACAGTCAACAAAGCAAGACCAGAGGCTGACTGTGGCTCAGATCATGAACTCCTTATTGCAAAATTCAGACTTAAATTGAATAAAGTATGGAAAACCATTTAGCCATTGGGGTATGACCTAAATCAAATCTCTTATGATTATACAGTGGAGGTGATGAATAGATTCAAGGGATTAGATCTGGTAGACAGAGTATCTGAAGAACTGTGGACAGAAGTTTGTAACATTGTACAGGAGGCAGTGACCAAAACCATCTCAAAGAAAAAGAAATGTAGGGGGGAAAGTAGTTGTCTGAAGAGGCTTTACACATAGCTAAGGAAAGAAGAGAAGTGAAAGGCAAAGGAGAAAAGAAAGATATATTCAGTGGACTGAAGATTTCCAGAGAATAGCAAGGAGAGATAATAAGGCCTTCTTAAATGAACAATTCAAAGAAATAGAGGAAAACAATGGGATAGGAAAGATTAGAGATCTCTTCAAGAAAATTGGAGATACCAAGGGAACATTTCATTCAAAGATGAGCACAATAAAGTACAGAAATGGCAAGGACCTAACAGAAGCAGAAGCGATTAAAAAGAGATGGCAAGAAGACACAGAAGAAGTATATAAGAAAAGATCTTAATGACTGGGATAACCATGATGACGGGCATTGTAGGTGGCGCTAGTGTTAAAGAACCTGCCTGTCAATGCAAGAGACGTAAGAGACGCGACTTCAATCCCTGGGTTGGGAAGAGCCCCTGGAGGAGGATACAGCAACCCACTCTAGTATTCTTGCCTGAAAAATCCCATGAACAGAGAAGCCTGGAGGGCAACAGTCCACAGGGTCGCAAAGAGTCAGACATGACTGAAGCAACTTAGCAATGCATGCAAACAACCATGATTGTGTGGCCACTCACCTAGAGCCAGACATTCTGGAGTGTGAAGTCAAGTGAGCCTTAAGAAGCATAATTATCAACAAAGCTAGTGGAAGTGATGGAATTCCAGCTGAGCTATTTCAAATCCTAAAAGCTGATGCTGTTAAAGTGCTGCACTAAATATGCCAGCAAATTTGGAAAACTCAGCAGTGGCCACAGGACTGAAAATCCCAAAGAAGGCCAATGCCAAAGAATATTCAAACTACTGTACATTTGTGCTCATTTCACATGCTAGTGAATCCTTCAGGCTAAGCTTCACCAGGACATGAACTGAGAACTTCCAGATGTACAAGCTGGGTTTTAAAGAGGCAGAAGAACCAGAGATCAAATTGCCAATATTCACTGGATCATAGAGAAAGCAAGGGAATTCCAGAAATACATCTACTTCTGCTTCACTGACTTTGTGAAAGCCTTTGACTGTGTTGATCTCAACAAACTGTGGAAAATTCTTAAAGAGATGGAAGTACAAAATCACCTTACCAGTCTCCTGAGAAACCTGTGTGCAGGTCAAGAAGCAACTGTTAGAATCTTACATGGAACAACTGACTGGTTCCAAATGGGGAAAGGAGTATGACAAGGCTATATATTGTCATTCTGCTTATTTAACTTATATTCAGAGTACATCATGTGAAATGTTGCACTAGATGAATCACAAGCTGGAATCAAGATTTCTGGGAGGAATATCAACAACCTCAGGTATGCAGATGACACCACTCTAATGGCAGAAAGTGAAGAGGAACTAAAGAGCCTCTTGATGAGGGTGAAAGGGGAGAGTGAAAAAGATGACTTGAAACTCAGCACTAAAAAAAACCAAGATCATGGCATGTGGTCACATCACTTCATGACAAATAGAAGGGCAAAAAGTGGAGGCAGTGAAGATTTTATTTTCTTGGGCTTCAAAGTCACTGTAGACCATGACTGCAACCATGAAATTAAAAGACACTCACCCCTTGGAAGGAAGCTATGATAAACCCACATGGCATATTAAGAGCAGCAACATCAATTTGCTGACAAAGGTCCAAATCATTAAACCTATGGTTTTTTCCAGTAGTCCTGAATTGATGCTACAGTTGGACCATAAAGAAGACTGAGTGAGAGAATCCCCATTAGGGATCAAAAGGATGCCATAGAGTCATCTGACACCTAAAGAAGAGAAAAAAGCATAAGAAAGCTACCTATTTCACAATCTTGCTTTGGGTCAATCCTGATGTATACTTTGATGAAGCTGAAGTTTTATTTGAGGTTTGAATGTCACATTTTAGATCAATTTACTAAAAATTATCGCTGATGTTTTTATCACAGACTTCTAAAACAAAGCTTTAGAAATAGAAAAGAATTTTTTCTTGTGATGAGAACTCAAGAATAACTCTAACAACTTTCATATAGCGTATAGTCACACTGATTATATTTATCATGCTGTGCATTATATCCCTAGTACTCAGTTATCCTATAACTGGAAGCTTGTAGCTTTTGACTGCCTTCATCCAAGTCCCCCTTCATGTACCCTCTGCCTCTGGTAACTACAGATGAGATCTCTTCTTCTATGAGTTTGCTTGTTAGTTCTTGGTACACAACAGAGTGATTTGACATTTCTATATATTTAAAATATATTTAAAAATGATTACCTTGGTAAGTCTAGTTATGATGTCTCACTATATAAAAATAATATATAATTACTGACTGTATTCCCCTGTACATTTTAGATCCATGCCTCATTTGTTTTGCAACTCGGAGCTTGTACCTCTTAAACTCTCTCACCTATTTATTTCCCCCTCCCATCCTCTATCCCTCTGGCCACCACCTGTTTGTTTTCTGTATCTGTGACTATGTTTCTGTTTTGTTATGTTTGTTCATTTTTTCAGTTTTTAGATTCCACCTATAAGTGAAATTATGCAGAATTTGTCTTTCTTTGTCTGACTTATTTCACTTAGAATAGTACACTTGAAGTCCATCCAAGTTGTCCAAAATGGCAAGATTTCTTTCTTTTCTATAGCCACATAATGTTGCATTGTATATACCATATCTTCTTTATTCACTAATCTATTGTTGGGTACTTTGGTTGCTTCCATATCTTGGATACTGTAAATGCAATGAACATAGAGGTGAATATATCTTTTCTAATTAATGTTTTCATTTACTTCAGATAAATACCTGGGAGTGGAATTGCTGGATTGAATGGTAGTTCTACTTAAAATTTTCGAGGAATTTCCATACTGTTTTCTGGAATGGCTGTACCACTTTACATTCCCACCAACAATGTCTGAAGGTTCCCTTTTTTCCACATTCTTGCCAAGACTTGTTGCTGTTATCTTTCTCATGATAGCTATTCTGACAGGTATAAGATGATATCTCATTGTGGTTTTCATTTGCATTTCTCTGATGGTGAGGGATTTTTTGAGTATCTTTTCATGTGTCTGTGGGCCATTTGTATGCTTCTTTGGAAAAATGACTGTTCAGATTCTTTGTTGACTTTTTGATAGGGTCATTTGTGTTTTTGGTGTTGAGTTGTATGAGTTCTTGGTATATTTTGGATTGTATCAGATATATCATTTGCAAATACCTTCTACAATCAAGTAGGTGACCTTTTTGTTTTGTTAATAGTTACCTTTGCTGGGCAAAAGATTTTGATTTGATGCAGTCCACTTTGTTTACTTTTGTTTCTCTTGCCTGAGAAGACATATCCAAAAGAATGCTACCAAGATTGATTTCAAAGAGAAACATACTGCCTATGTTTTCTTCAAAAGGTTTTATGGTTTCAGGTCTTATATTTAAGAATATAAACGTCTGCAGACTAAAAGACGCTTTCTTGATTCCAAATTGTGCTTCATCCAGCCTAGCATTTCACATGATGTACTCTTTATATAAGTTAAACAAGCAGGGTGACAATATACAGCCTTAATGTACTCCTTTTCCTATTTGGAACCAGTCTGTTGCTCCAAGTCCAGTTCTAGCTGTTGCTTCCTGACCTGCATACAGATTTCTCAAGAGGCAGGTCAGGTGGCCTGGTATTCCCATCTCTTCCACGGTATATGAACATTCTTCATCAGTATGTGAACCATAAATTTACAGACGTTCAAGCTGGATTTAGAAAAGGCAGAGGAACCAGAGATCAAATTGCCAACATCCATTGGATCAAGTAAGAGAGTTCCAGAAAGACATCTACTTTTGCTTTATGGATTATGCCAAAGCCTTTGACTGTGTAGGTCATGACAAACTGTGGAAAAGTCTTAAACAGGGAGCAAGCGAGGAATGATATCAGCCTCCTCTTCTGAAGGGCCAGGTGCACTCAGCCATGGTGTCCAGTGTCGGGAGGTTTGGGACCCAAATGCACGTGGGGAAGGCTGCATCATTGTTCCCTGTGCTTGGCAGCTTCAAGGAACTCCTTGAGAAAAGGGACTTGGAGACATGTGGTAACAGAACAAACAAAATGAATAAATCACTAGGGCCCAACTGGATCAGAGGCAGCTCATGACATTGGAAACAGCAGATGGGGAAACCTCAACAGTATCTTTGGGTCAGAAAACAAGTAGTTTGGGCACCCAATGGACCCAAGCGGGGGACCACGTCTTCCCTTTAAAAACAGCCACTTAATTCAGTTACATGACTCAAAAATATGATACGCTAGTGAAAAAAGGAATGCGCGTTATAGAGATCAGCTCACTCCCAGCTCTAGTCCCATTGAACTCTGTTGGTCAGACCTCCATGTGCAGTTCTGGGCATCACATGAAACCTTAATAAACTCTGGAAACATATTAAATCAACATGTCTTGATCCCCAACTCTCCTGATTCCTTGTTGTTACATGGTTCCTTCACCCCAAATCACTGACAATCATTGTTTCAAAAGAAGGGAAAATAAGAGCCTAGGAAAAAATGGGAAAGATATTTTTCAATATTGACTCAAATTTGACTTTTCTTGAGAGTATAGACAGGCAATAATCTTGAAAGCCAGACAAAAAGGAGCTGTAAATTTTCACATTCACCTTTAGATATCCAGGGTGGATTATGACAGTCTGAGCACAGAGCTATAAAAGAAAACAGATCTGAAGAAGTGGAGGATACAGTAAAAGGAAAGTTCTTGACATACTATGTTTAACACGGTGCAGAGCAGAAGAGCAGCAGTGTGGAGGGAGGGGTCTCGATGGAGGATTTGGGGTTAGTACTGTTGGTCACCTGTGTCCTCACAGGCTGAGCAGCATAACCAGAGATTCCTGCCTCTTCCAGTGGGGCATGGAGGGGATTAGGAAGCCTGTGGACCTGGCAGGGTCTGGGTCAAGTGGTGGACTTTGTAAGTGAAGGGTATAGGAAGGATCAGGCTTTTAGCAGAGGATGCTCACATAGACATAGAGACACTTGGACGATTGGATGCTCTGATACCACCCCAGAGGGCCAGAAACCAGATAAGTGGGACATCTCCACAGAGGACAGTGATGACACAGGTTGTCCTGAATGACTTCTTAAGTCCTTGCCCATCTCTACTGCCATTTGGATACAAAAGCCACCTCTGGATTTACACACTGTTTTGGGCAAGGTAGGGCAAGGGGATGGGAGTTGCTTTGAGAGGGGAGAAACACCTTTTTGGAGAGTTTTAACTTAGAATCAATTGAATATTGATGTGACTGAGATTCTGGGTTGTTCTGTTGTAACTCCATGTACCTGTGCCTGAAAAGCTCTCAATCTGTAAAACTGCTCAAGAATATCAGCAAAGTTTATAGGAAAAATAAGTTTAAATGCAAATCACTCAAAAAAAACCTGTGTGCTTGGTTAACCAGAGCACTAACCAAACAATCTTGTCTATTTCAGGACTAACGTGGATTGCCTAGGACTGACTGGTGGTCTCAGGCTGCCTTAGGGAATCAGAATTCTAGGAAACAGTAGTGCAAGGGTATGGGCTTGTTGTGCTGCCAGAAGGCAGGTGAGCTGGAGTCCTGAGCATGGCAAAGAGCCCTTGGTGTAGATGTGAATTTAAGAGACAATTCTCAGTAGAGACCCATTTTTAATTCTCTTAAAGTGCAGAGCAGAAGGCTTCTGCTTGTGTAGCTGTCAAGCTGAAAGTGTTTTCTTTTCTTGCTGATGGTTATAACTCTATTCCTGCTAATTCTGCTTCCCTTGTTTGGCAGGAATGGTGTATGAAGCAAAGTGACTTCTGCATTATATTGACATCATCTTCCTGCTAACCAATAGTGTATGAGTAATTGGTGTTATAAAAATGTACATCATAGCAAAATAGTCTATATTTTCAGTTCAGTTCAGTCACTCAGTCATGTCCGACTCTTTGCGGCCCCATGAATTGCAGCACCCCAGGCCTCCCTGTCCATCACCAACTCTCGGAGTTCACTCAAACTCATCCATCGAGTTGGTGATGCCATCCAGCCATCTCATCCTCTGTTGTCCCCTTCTCCTCCTGCCCCTAATCCCTCCCAGCATCAGAGTCTTTTCCAATGAGTCAACCCTTCACATGAGGTGGCCAAAGGACTGGAGTTTCAGCTTTAGCATCATTCCTTCCAAAGAAATCCCAGGGCTAATCTCCTTCAGAATGGACTGGTTGGATCTCCTTGCAGTCCAAGGGACTCTCAAGAGTCTTCTCCAACACCACAGTTCAAAAGCATCAATTTTTCGGCCCTCAGCTTTCTTCACAGTCCAACTCTCACATCCATACATGACCACTGGAAAAACCATAGCCTTGACTAGACGGACCTTTGTTGGCAAAGTTATGTCTCTGCTTTTCAATATGCTGTCTAGACTTGTCATAACTTTCCTTCCAAGGAGTAAGTGTCTTTTAATTTCATGGCTGCAGTCACCATCTGCAGTGATTTTGGAGCCCCCCAAAATGAAGTCTGACACTGTTTCCACTGTTTCCCCATCTACTTCCCATGAAGTGATGGGAACAGATGCCATGATCTTCGTTTTCTGAATGTTGAGCTTTAAGCCAACTTTTTCACTCTGCTCTTTCACTTTCATCAAGAGGCTCTTTAGTTCCTCTTCACTTTCTGCCATAAGGGTGGTGTCATCTGCATATCTGAGGTTATTGATATTTCTCCCAGCAATCTTGATTCCAGCTTGTGCTTCTTCCAGCCCAGCATTTCTGATGATGTACTGTGCATAGAAGTTAAATAAGCAGGAGACAATATATAGCCTTGACATACTCCTTTTCCTATTTGGAACCAGTCTGTTGCTCCATGTCCAGTTCTAACTGTTGCTTCCTGACCTGCATATAGGTTTCTCAAGAGGCAGGTCAGGTGGTCTGGTATTCCCTTCTCTTTCAGAAATTTCCACAGTTTATTGTGATCTATGCAGTCATAGGCTTTGGCATGTGAAGAAATAGTTAAATTTATTTGGAAAATCTAATTTTTCTTTTCATGATTAGGAAAGGAGCTTCTGAGTAAGACAAAAATAATTGTAGACAGCAAAATCTTTTTGAAAAGCATATCTGAGTCAACATCTGTGAACTCTGATTCAGCCACACACCTATTCAACTAGACATGGATTAACTAACCAGAGGGCAACTGGCATGTGGAAGGGGCCGCTGCCGCCTTATCTGAGGAACAGATGTCCGAGGCATTTAGCCTTAGGAGAAGAGACTCAGCAGAGATGTGACAGCTGTCTTCAAATATTCTAAGGGTTATGCTTTTGAAGAATGAGTTGTCTTGTATTATATGGCCATACTGCAGTGACTTTGTCTTAAGCTGAGAAAATCTGTTATGTTTTATTTCAGCAAAATCATTTATGAAATCACCCCAAGCACCTCCTGTAGACTTTCACTTTCCCTCTGAAGTACCTCCAGTAATCCATAAAATACAATTTGATAAGTCAGTGCTATGGAGAACAGAGCAAGGACCAGCAGGCAGACATTTCTTCCAGCAGATTATAACACTATTTAGAGGATATGTTTTGAATCTGAGTTGCTTATTTTGTATCATATTCTCTACCTGCTCAACTGGCATTTAAACTCACGCTTCTTCTTCTTCTTTTTTTTTTTTCAAATGTCTGCACTATATGGCATGCGGGATCTTAGTTCCCCAAACAGGGATTGAACCCACACACGCTGCAGTGCAAGTGTGGAGTCTTAACCACTAGACCACCAAGGAAATGCCCAAATTCACATTTCTAAAAGAAAAAATCTGCATGCCTACCCTGTGTGAGACACTGTGATACTTCCATCTTACTTCAGCATCCTGAAAATTGTTCTGTGTTTCCCTGGCACATGTTCCATGTGAATTGGGAATTTTCTGTGCCTTCTCCGAGGACTGTTTTCCTTCAGTGGTTTGCCGTGTCTACCAGGAACACCACTGTGTCTAACACTCCTGGACACCACCTCTGGATCCACCTGGCACCTCTCACATCTAATGGGCACTTTTGCCTCTTCTGTGAGAATCACTTCATGATACCACTGTTTCTGCAGTCACTTCTCTTCCTAGTTGAGCATCCCTGTGACTTCCAGACCCAGTATCCTCTTGCTGGCACCATGATCATCCACCAGATTGTTTTAGATGCCAAGGCAGTTCCGTTGTGAATACAGGAAGAATGTTTATCCCTACGCTATACGTGGTTATAGGGGTCCTGAACCTGGGTAACTTGTGCCCAATGTCATAAAGTAGAGGTCCCAACCTGTCATGGTTTCCAGTCTTTTTGGCACTAGGGATCAGTTTTGTGCACGACAATTTTTCCACGAAAGAGGGGTAGGATGGGGAGTGGTTCAGGCAGTAATGCAAGCTATGGTTCAGGTGGTAATAGGAGCAATGGGGAGTGGCAGATGAAGCTTCACTTGCTCACCCACCACTCATTTCCTGCCATGGGCCTGGTTCTTAACAGACCAGGAACTAGTACCTGTTTTTGGCCCAGGGATTGGAGACCACTGTCATAAAGGATGTTCAATGATGCAGACATATTATCTTTTATCTCAGCCATCCTTTGTTTAGAGAACTCAGATATGAAAACAGAGTTCACAGACACATCCAAAAGACCCATATAAGGATGTATTCAGGATCACCCCTCCCTTCTGATGACCACGGCTTCTTTACTGGATCAAGACTCCCATTCTTGGCTCTGTTTTCTTTCTTTTTTAATCCATTAAATTTTCTATTTTAATTGGAGAATAATTACAATATGGTGATGGTTTTTGCCATACATCAACATGAACTGGCCACAGGTACCCATGTGTCCCCGAATCCTGAACCCTCCTCCCACCTCCCTCCCCACCTTATCCCTCTGGATTGTCCCAGAATGCCAGGTTTGGGTCCCCTGATTCATGCATCTAACTTACGCTGGTAATCTATTTTACATATGGTAATGTACATATTTCAATGCTATTCTCTCAAATCATCCCACCCTCACCTTCTCCCACTGAGTCTAAAAGTCTGTTCTTTACATCCGTGTTTCCTTTGTTGCTCTGACTGTAGGATCGTCATTGTAGTATTTCTAATTCCATATGTATGCATTAATATACAGTATTAGTTTTTCTCTTTCTGACTTACTTCACTCTGTATAATAGGCTCCAGTTTCATCCACCTCATTGCAAAGGAACTGACTCAAATGCATTCCTTTTTATAGCTGAGTAATATTCCATTGTGTATATGTACCAAAACTTCCTGTTTTCTCTTAGAAACCTCTTCTATTCATCACACAATTACACATCAGGAAGGCAGATTCCATTGCCAGATATTCCCAGATATTGAATACATTGTGTAAAGGCTCTACTACATAATTATAAAAGGAATATATTTGCATTGTAGACAATTTGGAAAATATAAAACTATACTCATCGTTCTATCATACTTAATAATATAGACTGTATGGAGAGAAGGAGACCAGGTGTGAGATCATGTGTGAGGGAGAGAGATTTATTTTTACACACATAAGTTTGCATATTATTTTGCTGATTCTCTTCATAACAGTGACTGAAGGTTGTGCAGTTCTGTGTTTGCTCTGGATTTCAAGTGATGGGACGGTGGCTGGGCATTCTGACAGTGTGGCAAGAATACCCAAATGTTGGAGCCAGAGTGTAGTTTATGTGGGAATACATACATGGCTTCAATGTGGTGATCAAGGGGAGGTAGAATTCTGTTAGCAAAATTTTAAGTACACGTGGAATACATTCTTTATATAAGGCAAAGAATCCTGTAACTTCAAAAGTGGCATTTTAAATAGATTTAAAAATCATTTAAAGTACTTAGGTTGTACTTTGTTCACAAAATCTTTTACTCAATAGTAATTAGATGTATTCACAATCTTATTGGATTTGGGAATCCTTGCCAGGCATTAACAGTATCTCTTTCTGCTGCCAACCTCACTGTAAGCCTGGTAAGAAGAGATAGCTATTTCAGACAGAATTTCTTCAAAGGACTTTCTAACACATTCCTAACACTTACTCAAGTTATTCACTGTATTCAATCATTGACAAGAAAATATTCTTTGCCACATATAATCTGACTGCCCGCTAAGAGAGGCAGGCTCTGGTAACTGGATGAACAAATGTGATGGCGGTGATGATGCAAGTTTGGGACAGCTGAGAGAGAATAAGATTGCTTTGCATTAGGTACAGGAAGAGACTGAGAAGGAAAGAGTCCAGGAAAGAAAGGAGAGAATGAGTTAGAGGAAAATGGAAGTGGAAAGCCACTTTTGAGTGCAAATCAAGTAACCTGGAGGTGAGAAGACTTACTTGAGAAGGGTTGTAATTGGTTCCTTGACTGAGGCTGTGGAATTGAATAAGGGGCTTATTGTGTCACTGAACCAAACCTGGGTCCACTTGCCCATGTGCAGTAAGGTAAGTCTACTGACTTCCTTATATTGACTTCCTCCATGGCCTTCAGGGAAAGGTTTTAAAGACAGGGTGAGGGAAGGGAGTTGTGTGGTATGTGACCAGTGTGTGGACATTCTTCTGATTGGTTGGTGGTGAGGTAATGGGGAGTCAATATCATTAAAATTGTGGCTCCAACCTGTCTGGGGTCTACATCTTGTGGACTTCCTGCAGTTAACTTCTTCAACCTGGTGAGGGTTTTGGTGTTTGCAAATTAGCTCAAATGACAGAGCTCAGAATATTATCTATAGCCCTTGAGGAAGAACTAAAGGTTCTTGACTTCTGTTTTCTTTTGGTTCTGCATGTTGCCACTTCTCTGATTAAATTTGTTCTTTGGAACTTGGGGGAGGCCTAGAAGGCTAAGATTTTCTATACACAGGAGGCAGTCAGACCTGTTCTGGGAAAGCCTCGTAGGGTCTTGCTTGGTTTCAGTCACACTCTACTTGTCTTAGTTCAGGCTGCTATACCAAAGTCACATGATGGAAAGAACTCTCTGCTGTCTGTTTTATAAGGCAATAATCTCATTCATGATGGCTTCCCAGGTGATGCAGTAGTAAAGAACCCTGCCAACATAGGAGATGTAAGAGATATGGGTTTGATCCCTGAGTCAGGAAGATCTCCTGGAGTAAGAAATGACAATTCACTCTAGTATTCTTGCCTGGATAATCCTAAGGACAGAGGAGCCAGGAAGACTATAGTCTATAAGGTCACCAAGAGTTGGACATGACTGAGCAACTAAGCATAATCTTATTCATGAGGGCTCTACTCTCAAGACCTAATCACCTCCCAAGGACCCCACCTCCTAATACCATCACCTTGGGGGTTAGAATTTCAACATATGGATTTGGGGAGAGGACCCTCTACTTCATTGCATTTTTCCTTTTTGACAGGTAAGAATGACCTCTTGGTGTCCAATATTTAACACTGTATGGAACAAGAGAGGGAAGGAGAGAAGTTATAAGAACCATCAGACTCCCTTCTTCCTACCCTCCCAGCCTCTGTTATCCTGACTGGCTTTTCTTCCTTACTTTCCTCTCCATCTCCTCCAGCTCTGCCTCCTCCCACTCTGCAATCTAAGCTCCATCCTTCCTGATGTATTAAACTTGCCACGTTTTCTTAAACATTTTTTCTTGGCACTTGTTCTCTTATTCCTCTGCCTAGAACATTTTGTCCCCAACCTCCACTCTCTACCTTGTTGGTTCTTATTAACACTTTGAGTTTCTATTCAGATATCACAGCTTCTGAAAAATTATGTTCACTCTCCCCAACTCCCTAAGGTAAGTGCTCTTCTACCACTGTCCATTACACTTGCTCCCTGCTTTAATTGCCCATTTCCTCCACTAGGCTCTAAGTTCTCTGATGGCTGGAACAAACCATGCCTGTCTGATCTTTATAGTCCCAAAGCCTAATATGTATCCAATAAGCATCAAATGTGTCGAAAAATAAGTAACAGTGAATGAATGATGGTGTTAATCAATTTCCCCTCCATGCTTGATACTCTTTTCTTGTATCAAGCAGATTTCAGTCAGAAAACAAACAAAACCCCCCATAAAACCTAACCGAGCTAGATATTTAAAACAGAGAATATGCCATTTTCTCAATTTTTTATCCTTCTTCAGAGAAGTTTCAATGAATGCAAGTTTTCTGCAAACAGAGAAGGAATCTTCTTTAGAAAGAAATTACTGTTAGAGTATATCATATTTCTATTGTAGACAGAACTCCGTTTTGGTAATGAAAGCATATAGAACTCTATTTCCACTTTAAAAGCAATATTAGAATTTTTGTTAACAGAAATTACCCCACCCTCACTGTTGGTGTTCAGAATTCTAAGGAAGGGTATAGTTAGGTGAGTGCTGGATCTCTGAAGGTGGAGTACCAACTAGTGAGTGCTTGGACTTCATGACCTCCATGATCTAGCAGGTACAAACTGTGGAGTGGGGCCAGGCCCAGTGTTGAGGGAGCAGGATGTGTTAGTACTAGAACAACCAAGAATCCCTAGCTTCACTATTGCTGGTACATGAAGGGGCATGGAAAGGCTGCTGTTGGAAGTATTGAGGAAGTTGGAGGCTGGGCTCAATCTGTGTTTGCTGGAGCTTCGCTAAAAGGGACTGAAAACAGGAGGAATGTCCCTTCTTTCCTCTTGGCACTGTCCAATCCTTTGGCGCCTCCCTTAGCAGAACCTATTAGAATGTCTACTGGGAAGCTAATATGAAGAATGGATTGTGCAGATCTATGCCCAGGTACAGAAGCACTTGGGACGCTGAGAAAATAGGTCAATAACTGGTACTGTCTATCCCCTCAGCTAACCAGCATCCATAGTCTTTCAATGAAGATAAGAGTTTTATGATACAATTATTTTTCATACAAACCAAGACTGTAGTCTCTCTCCAAAGGATACATTTCTACAAAAATCATATGCACATCTATTTGAATATTCTGTTAATGTAAAGACAAAATTAAAGATTCATTTCATCAATGGTGAGTGAAGTGAGTGAAGTCGCTCAGTCGTGTCCGACTCTGTGCGACCCCATGGACACCAGGCTCCTCTGTCCATGGGATTTTCTAGGCAAGGGTACTGGAGTGGGTTGCCATTTCCTTCTCCAGGGGACTTCCTGACCCAGGGATCGAACCCAGGTCTCCCACATTGTAGACAGACGCTTTATGGTCGGAGCCAATAGGGAAGTCAAAGTAATATAATAGGAGAAAGGATGTATGGGGAAAAGCATGACTTAACTTTAGCAATGTCTATGCTACAAACATGGTAGAAAATATTTATAATAACGACATTTTTGTAATTGTTCATAAGGCCATGACTGATATTTATAACTTTCTTTCCACTATTTTATGTTCCCTTTATCCTAAGCTAGCAACTCAGGTAGTAAAGCCTCTTTACTGGTAGCAGGACTTGAACATTCATTCCTAAAAGAGTCAAATTCCCAGAAGTCATTATTTTAGTTGGTTAGTGTAGATTTCCACAAATTTTATACCTAGACATGGAAGTACTGAGACAGTCATAAAAGAATATAATTTCCAAACAGTCCTTTCTGCCCCCAAGAAGTGCTCATGCTCGTGCTTCGTCACTTCAGTCGTGTCCGACTCTCTGCGACCCCATGGACCATGGCCAGCCAGGCTCCACTGTCCATGCGATTCTCCAGGCAAGAATACTGGAGTGGGTTGCCATTTCCTTCTCCAGTGATAAAGTATGAAGTGAGTGAAGTGAAGTCGCTCACTCGTGTCGGACTCTTTGCGACCCCATGGACTGCAGCCTACCAGGCTCCTTCATCCATGGGATTCTCCAGGCAAGAATACTAAAGTGGGTTGCCATTGCCTTCTCCAGCCCCCAAGAAGAGCAGAACCCAAATTTCCCAGCAGTAGGTGAGACTGTTTTTGAGTCTTTTGACTCAGTAGCATGAAAAACCCAAATGGTCAGAGAAACACAAGTGGAATCATATTTCCTTGGGAATAAAGATCCTTAAACCAGAAAACCCAATATTGTAGAGACAGAAAAAAAAAATTAACTCAGTAGATTAAAAGGTGTATTTATAGGAGGGTTTGTTCCCAGATTCTAGCCCTTGATTCTGCCTGTGGGCTAAATTACACCATATGCTGGTTGCTGGTTGAAAGCAAGTGTTTCATCCTATAGGATAGAACCTGATTTTTTTAGGGTTTTCTCTCTCAACTGGCTTTTAATTGGCATTCCACTGTTTGATCAGAGCAACTACTTCTAGGTGATGTGGTACCTGGTAAGACTAGTAGATTCCATTGGCGTGGGTGCTTCTTTCACCGTGAAATAAGTTCCTTGCTTAAAAGCAATGTTGTGTGGGATACCATCATGGTGAATAGGCATTATGTGAGTCCAGGGATAATGTTATGGGCAGAAACATTACAGATAGGGAAGAGAAATTCATACTCTAATATGAGAACATTTCAATCGGCAAAGTGGCTGCCTCCTTTGATGAAGCTTTCCGATATAAATAATCCATTACTAAGTAGCTCTCTGGGTTCTGTGCAAATGATAGTCTATTAAGGCCTGAGTTTCGATCTAACAATAGGTAGGGTAGACAATTATAGTGGTTGCTAGAGCAGCTTTGGAGAGTGGAACTCCATGATCCTGAAAGAAAGTGCAAGTTGCTCAATTGTGTCTGACTTTTTGTGACCCCCTGTGTAGCCTGCCAGGCTCCTCTGTCCATGGAATTTTCCAGGCCAGAATACTGGAGTGGGTAGCCGTTCCCTTCTCCAAGGGATTTTCCCAACCCAGGGATTGAACCCCAGTCTTGCACTGAAGGTAGATTCTTTACCATCTGAGCTACTAGGGAAGCCCAAGAATACTGTAGTGGGCAGCCTATCCCTTCTCCAGAGGATCTCCCTGATCAGGGAATTGAACCAGGGTCTCCTGCATTGCAAGTGGATTCCTTATTAACTGAGTCATCAGGGAGGTAAGCTCCTTCATAACCTCCATCTGTGCCATTAAGAACTCGGCAATGACTGGGGAAAGAGGTTACCTGCCATAGAACAGATCATTTTTAATATCTGTACACTGAGAACCTCTTCTGTGTTGGATGTCCTTTGATAATCCTATGAAGTGCTAACTTCATGAAGGCATTGAAAAATAAATTAGTGAATCAAGCACTGCTACTGCTGCTAAGTCACTTCAGTCGTGTCCGACTCTATTCGACCCCACTGACGGCAGCCCACCAGGCTCCCCCATCCCTGGGATTGTCCAGGCAAGAACACTGGAGTGGGTTGCCATTTCCTTCTCCAATGCATGAAAGTGAAAAGGGAAAGTGAAGCTGCTCAGTCGTGTCCTACCCTCAGCAACCCCATGGACTGCAGCCTACCAGGCTCCTCTGTCCATGGGATTTTCCAGGCAAGAGTACTGGAGTGGGGTGCCATTGCCTTCTCCGAATCAAGCACTAGCACTTTTCAAAAGCTCAGTAGATAATGCCTCTGTAGGTCAGGATAACGGTGGAAGATGTTGTCATTATGACACACCAGCACTTATTTCCAGAAATAAAGTATCAGCAGAGTAGAAGCAGTAAATAGCAATAGGAATATAATGATTATCAGGATAAGTGGACCTAAAAGGATCTTTGGCGGTGGCTAATTCATCATATGTCCAGAGGTATGAAAGAAATGGGCAGCCTACCAGAGTAGTACTTGAAAAATTCTTTGCAACTGGAAAAATTCTTAGTCTCATGGGCAGAAATCTGACTTGAATTGTGTAGTAAGAGATTCATGGCTCTTACCTGGTTCTGTGTTCTAGCCTGTCTGCAGATGCTGAACTTCTTTTTTTCTCTTTTGTTTTTTGTTGCATTCTCAGTATTTTTTAAGTGAATGGATGTATGAATAAATGAATGGATATAAATGGATGGTATAAAAATGTGAAGGAGAAGCTGCTAGGATTTGTTGGTTTAATTAGAAAAATGGGTTGAGTAATATTCCATTGCATATGTATACACCACATCATCTTTATCCACTCATCTACTGATGGACACTTGGTTTCTTTTGTATATTGACTATTGCAAATCTGTGATGAACATAGTGGTGTATACAAAACTTTGAATTAGTGTTCTCATTTTCTTTGGATAGATACCCAAAAGTGGAATTTCTAGATCATATGTTCATTCTATTTTTAATCTTTTGAGGAATTTCTATACTGTTTTCCATAGTGACTGCACTAATTTACATTCCCACCTACAGGGTGCAAGGGTTCCTTTTCCTCAACAATCCCACCAACACTTGTTATTTGTTGTCCCTTTGATAAAAACCATTCTGACTGTCATTTGTAGCAACACAGTTGAATCTAGAAGGTATTATGTTAAGCTAGATAAATCAGACAAAGGCAAATACTATATGATTTCACTTATATGTGGAATCTAAAAAACAAACAAACAAAGCAAGAAGCAAACTCATAGACAACAAACTGGTGGTTGTCAGAGGGGCAAGGGGTTGGCGGAATGGAAATGGATGAAGAGGGTTAAGAGGTACAAATTTCTAGTCAGAAATAAACGTCATGTTGTAATGTACATCACAGGAAATATGCTTAACAATACTGTAATACCTTTGTGCGGTGACAGATGGTTACAACACTTACTATGGAGATTATTTTGTGATGTATATAAATGTCAAATCACTGTGCTACCCATCTGAAACTATTATCGTATGTCAACTATACAGCAATTAAAAAAATGGGTTGAAGCCCCAACTTGAAGCATTAGATGCACGGGAAAATGATGATAGTGTTAATAAACACAGTAAATTTAGGGAAAGCAATTCATAAACGATGGCAGGGGGTACAAATATAAGGAATTCGGCTTTTAGAGCTGAATCCAAGAATTATTGCAAATCTTTTGCAAAAACTTTCAAAGGTCACCCAGAATCAGCTTTTCACTTATTATCTTGATAAACAAGCCATTCATTTGGGGGAGTCTTGGTTCTATTGTGATACATACAATAGAGATGATCTGTGTGATATGTGTTATGTTAGTCTCAGGCTGACACTCCCATCCCTAGATCCCTACCCCTGCCTCATATATATTACCTTTTGTGGCTAAGCGGAGCAGACAGATAGAAATGTTTACACAGAGAACTCTTCATTACCTCTGACAGACATATTTTAGCCGCACAGCTTCTAACCCCAGTCCCTGGAAGACTGCCCAGCATTGTTGCCAGGTATCATTGCCATGGAAACCACAGACCCTCCCCCTAGGGTGAGACACAAAGGCGAAGGCAGTGTAATAAGGATTTTTTTAAAGGCTCTGGTCCCTCTGATTTTACACCAGACAGGACTGTACATGTGTCCCTCTGTCCTTCTGGGGGCCACAGGGAAAGCAAGCCTGTAGAGCTGGGGTTACTAGTCAGGCTTTCAGAAACAGAAGAACCTGGGAAAATCCCACTCAGGAAGCAGGGTCACAAATTACTCTTCAGAGCATAAGAATGTTATTTTCCTCTAAATATAAAGCAACTGTGGTTGTCACTTATTTTGAAAAAGAATGGTATCAACTGAGCGTTTGACATTGTATAGATAACTTCAGCGAAAATGACTTTTCTATGCCAGACATTAACTCAACCATATAGAAGTATTACCTTGGCCCCTTACACTGAAGGTGGGGGGTGGTGGTCATCAATAAGGGTCGTTGCCTAGCACAGGATTTCTCACCTTGGAGCCAGTAGTAATATTAGTATTGTATTGTCCTCTTGGGCTGGGCTGTGGTGACAGAGGGTGAGTACACGTGCAGTCATGGAGCTGGGCACTGGAGTATGTGCATAAGATTCTTTGTAAACCGCGTCTCTATAAAATACTCTCCTTAAATTTAAAAAGCAAAAGAGGCAAAAAGTGAAAAAAATATCGTTAGCATGAAAAATGAAAAGCAAAGTATTGTAAAATATTCAAAACAAAGATTTTTTTCCCCCTAATTTGCGATTTTTTTGAAAAGTGGATTTAAGGTGTAGCTTCCTACAACCATACAACTTTAATCTTGAAACTTCAGTTGCAACATTTAAAACAATGTTTTTCTCTGAGTTACTAAGGACCTTCATTATGCTAAGGACTTGGGGGTACTGCACACATACTCACTGAGCAGGTCCTCTGGGATGAAGTTTAAATGCTTTCCTTTAAACTTGCCTGTCCCCCCATGCACTCTGCTCCCACCCCAATCAGGTGGGTGGTACTTCACTGCTCACATCCCTGGACTGGTCTCTGAACATGGCATGTACACGTGGCTGCTCTGCCTGGTCCCTGCTTCTCTCCTGATGCTTGGAAGTAAACTATGATGAATCCACACTAAAGTTCTAAGTGAAATTCTGAAGTTAGTCAGTAACATCAGTCATTATCTTGCTCATTTTTCAATTTCCTGTCTTCCCCAAGCAACCACCCTTGTGGTTATTATCACAGTGTGAGATGGAACCTTCCTGAATGAGGGCATCCTCAATCCTGACGATTTCTTCCCTTCTGGCCTGTTCTAAGTTTTACTTTGTTCTGTCTTCATCTCTATTATCTGTTCTAAATATAGCACCTAATACATGATGTTTCCATCAATTTTAGTTTGTTTTCTCCAATTGTTTCCTCCTTCTTCCTCCTTGCTCTCATCCTCCTTGATATTCATTCTACATTCTTATCACAACTAAAACCCATTTGTTGTTTCTAAACACTCACAAAATTGAAGATTTATATTCCATTCTTTCAAATCTAAGATATAAAGCATGAGAAAGAATTTGGCCATTTAAAGAGGGAAAGAATTGCACCTGGAGGAGAAAAAAAAACACGTGGATAAGGATCTTGCGGTGAACATGTATTGTATCATAGTCTGTTATAGAAAATAAAAGAAGGCTAAAGTGGATATGGTGAGGGTGGATTGGAGATGTAGTCAGACAGAAGGGAGGGACAGAATCACACAGGTTGAATAGGAATACATGGAAGAAGAGGGTCTTCTATTTTGGTTCTAAGATCATCCTGGCAGGCAAGTGGAGAATGGGATGGGTGAGAGAAGAAATGAAGGAAATAAGATAGGACGCGACTATCACATGGGATGGAGATGACAAAGGCTGAACTGTGGGACTTCAATAGAGGTGAGCAGAGAGCATGACCTCTTCACCTGCTTGGAACTGTAAACTGGCAGGGTATTGATGAGAGGAGCTAAGCAATGAAGAAATAATATCTCCTAGGTTTCTTCTGGCTTGTGAATGGAATGAACAATGGTATCTTTTACTGAGAAGAGAAAGACTCAGGTGAAGGAAGGTCACTTTGTGGAGTTGTTTTAGAAAACTGTGAGACATCCAAGGCAAGGTGAAACTGAGCAGGACTCTGTGGGGCTCCTGGGCACAAAAGCCTTTCTGTGTCTCCGATTTCTTTCTTTTATTTTTTAAATTTGATTGTTTTATTTCCCCATTTCTTGATTATAGGAAATAGACTTCTTTTCTGGTTTTGTGACCATCCCTGAGCACCAAAAGACAGATTCAAACAAGTTGTTAATCAGTAAAGGGAGGTGGTGTAGACAAGAGAGAAACAGTCAAGAACCAGTAGTGCAGACTTGGGGCAGGTCCTGGTTCCCCTCAAGAGATACACGTAGCAATATGTTTGAGCTGTTTTGCGGATATTGAAACTCCCACCAGGTGGGAGAAGTTAACTGTATGCTGTCCATAAGTGTGTAGATCCCAGACCAGTTGGAACCAGAGGGTTGCTGATGCTGACCACTTATCTCACCACCAACTAGTTAAAAGAATGTCCATGCGCTGATTACACCCTCCACTTTGAATGATTATTCTTTAGGTCAGGACACACAGTTTTGAGGGCATAATCCCACTATGGCCCCCTCTGCCTGGCAGAGCAATAAAGCTATTCTTTTCTACTTCACCCAAAACTGTATGTCTGAGACTTAATTAAGTGGTGGTGTACAGAGGATAGTTTCAGTATCAAAGGTATCAAGTAGGCAATTTTTCAGTTTCTAAGTCATTTCCAACTCTTTGTGACCCATGAACTGCAGCATGCCAGGCTTCCCTGTCCTTCACCATCTACCAGAATTTGCTCAAACTCATGTCCATTGAATCAGTGATGCCCTCCAACCATCTCATCCTTTGTCGTCCCCTTCTCCTCCTGCCATCAATCTTTCCCAGCATCAGGGCATTTTCCAATGAGTCAGCTCTGCGTGTTAGGTGGCCAAAGTATTGGAGCTTTAGCTTTAGTGTCAGCCCTTCCAGTGAATATTCAGGGTTGATTTCCTTTAGGATTGACTGGTCGGATCTCCTTGCAGTCCAAGAGACTCTAAAGAGTCTCCAGTACCACAATTCAAAAGCATCAATTCTTTAGCACTCAGTCTTTATGGTCCAGCTCTCACACACATACATGACTACTGTAAAAACCATAGCTTTGACCATATGGACTTTTATTAGCAAAGTGATGTCTCTGCTTTTGAAACTAGGCAATACAGGAGGCAATTCTAGAGCTCAGGAAATTCTCAAGACTGGAGACATAAATGCGAAACTCATCTCAGGATACAGATGGTATATTCATTGATGGAAACTGATCAAACTACCTTATGCTTCAGCCTATAGAGACATTTTCTTTGGTTTTAGCAATGCAGAGGTCTTTGATGACCTTGGCAGTCTCAGTGGAGGACAGGGATAGATGATGCTATGTGGTGGGGTATGAATTACATGGGAGATGAAGTTGAGACAGCCTTTATAGACAGATTTTTTTTTTTTTTCAGAAATTTGGTTATGCAGTGGAGAAGAGGATTGGATCAATGGCTGGATATGGGTGTGGGAATATGTGTATGTATATATGTGTGTTATATGTAATTTTAAAAAGTGAGAGATATATAAGAATACTCATATAAATACAAATTAGAGTAAGAGAATAACTGGTGGGGGGGGAGGGTGGTAACTGAGGGAGCCAAATCTTTGAGAAGAGGGAAGAGGTTAGATGCAGTTGCCCTTTGACAAAAGAAGGTTTCTTTCCCATTGTGAAAGTGAAAGTTGCTCAGTCTTATCTGACTCTTTGCCACCCTGTGGACTATACAGTCCATGGAATTCTCCAGGCCAGAATACTGGCATGGGTGGCCTTTCTCTTCTCCAGTGGATCTTCCCAACCCAGGGATCAAACTCAGGTCTTCCACATTGCAGGTGGATTCTTTACCAGCTGAGCCACAAGGGAAGCCCAAGAATACTGGAATGGGTAGCCTATCCCTTCTCCAGGGGATCTTCCCAACCCAGGAATCAAACCAGGGTCTCCTGCATTGCAGGTGGATTCTTTACCACCTGAGCTATCAGGGAATCCATTGTACCACTGTACCAGGAGTAAAAAAGATGACTCTGTGGGTAATTAATGTGGTAAATTTGGGGTGGGCGGATATAGAACATCACATCTGATGGCTTACACTTCCTTAGAGTATATGCCAGTATATGCTGTGAGTGGATTGGGGTGTGATAGAGTTGAAGACAGTGAAGGAGATATGAAACATAGAGTAGGGGGAAATGTGAGTCTAATGGGAAATGGGATAGGCTTTGGGGGCAGCACTGACTAGTCAACTACCTTGAGTAATTTTCCCCATCAACATGCAAATTCCTAGCATAGAAAAGGTGGTTTCATCCTTAAGTGGTGGAGAGAGAAAGAGCAAGCTCTCTGAAACCTTCTCTTAAAAGGGCACTAATTATATCATGAAGACTCCACCATTATGAACTCTTCTAACCTTAATTACTCATCGAACATTAAAGGCCCGTCTCCCAATACTATCACATTGGAAGTTAGGGCTGTAATGTGTAACTTTAGGGACATTATTCAGTCCATAACAGAAGGTGAGCTTCTGGCAATTGATTTGAGAACAAAGACCCGCCCATATAGCATCCTCCAATCCTGACAGATTTCCTAAGAGACATCCTCTCCCAGGTGATCTCATTTCCCAGAGTTATGTGAAGGAGGATGAGAGCTTCTGTGGACACCACAGAGGAAGAATTTAATACACTGGAGACTCCATCTCACTTCTCAAGGAATGGCCATTTTCCTGTCACTTTTAGACTGGAATGTGAACTGTGAACCACAAAAAGGAATAAACAAAGGGGCTGTATCTTAATGGCATTTGGACTTTTTTTTTTCAATTTTGCAGATTCTTCTTTCATGTTGAATGGAGGAAAAAATGGGTCTGCTGCCAACAGCTGGGTGAAATGGGAGCCATGGGACATCCACATGGCTGTCTTATGGCTGACTCTCAATAACAGCACCAGGGCTGGCCTTACAGGAGAAAGGAGCTGGGATTCTGGAGCTTGAATGATGTTCCTCCTGAGTTGCTTCCTCCTTCCTTCTCTTGTCCATCTGTAACCACTGTTGCTAATTCTGCTAAAACACTCCCTAGGGCTAATCCCTTGTTAAATCTTTCTTTCTTTT
>NW_011495031.1:3066075-3074094 GCF_000754665.1 Bison bison bison
CATTGTAAGTGTGGAGTCTTAACCACTGGCCTGCCAGGAAAGTTACAAATGAAATAAAGATATTTCATTTGTGATGATGACAAGACTTAAAATTTTTTCAGATTGTAAAATTATTATTTTCAGAAAATTCAGGAAAAGTTGGAGAAAGCAATGGTAACCCATTTCAGTACTCTTGCCTGGAAAGTCCCATGGACAGGGGAGCCTGGTAGGCTGCAGTCCATGGGGTTGGTAAGAGTTGGACATGACTGAGCATCTTCACTTTCACTTTTCACTTTCATGCATTGGAGAAGGAAATGGCAACCCACTCCAGTGTTCTTGCCTGGAGAATCCCAGGGACGGGGGAGGCCTGGTGGGCTGCCGTCTATGGGGTCGCACAGAGTCAGACACAACTGAAGCGACTTAGCAGCAGCAGCAGCAGGAAATGTAGAGTAGCACGAAGAAAAATAAAAATCGCTTTCCATTCTATCTTCTAGCAGTAACTAGTGGGTGTTAATATTTGATGTAGTCCTTGCAGACTTTTATCTCCAAGGGTATATGTTTCTTTGCCCTGATAATAAAATGGGGGTCAAACTATATAGTACTGTGTGTTAAGCTTTCGGGCTTCCCTGGAGGTTCAGATGGTAAAGAATTCACTTGCAATAAGGGAAACATGGGCTCAAACCCTGGGCCAGGAAGATCCCTTAGAGAAGGGATAGGCTACCCTCTCTAGTATTCTTGCCTGGAGAATTCCATGGACAGAGGAGCCTGGGGGGCTACAGTCCCTGAGGTTGTAAAGACTGAGCGACTAACTTTCATTCTGCTTTTAGGCTCTTACAGTGGTTTCTCTAATGCTTACAGGAAAAGGAACTACTCCTTGGTCTACACTCAATATCTTTATAGCTGTCTCCAACCCACTTTTCTGGCCTTAGCCAAACTAGTCCCTAAAGCCAGATGGGTTAACTCATTTGGACCTGTCTGTGCTCTGTACTAGTTCTATTACTGCTCACCTAGAATGACTTTCATATTCTCTTCACATCCCAGAAGCTAGTTATCTTTCAAAGCCTAGACACAGCACCTCCCCTATGACGTTTCCCTGGAAGTCAATGCAAGTGACTTCCTCCCTTCCAAATTTCCCCAGCTACTCTCTTGGCTTGGCATGCTTCCCCCAAGATGGCTCAGTCCTCACATCTTTTAGGTCCTTACTCCTTGAAATGAAATTCCTGAGACTGCAACTACATTTGCATCACAACCTCTCCACTTCTCTTTCCTGTTTCGTTTTTCTTCAGAGCCCTTACATTACCTGATATTTGATGTTTTGACTTTATAGTTTTTGATCAATCAGTGGTTTTTCTACCACCACAAAACTGTAAGCTTTATGCAAATAGGATTTTTCCCTCTTTGGTTCATTGCTGTATCCTTAGTGTCTAAAGCAGTGACTGCCACATAGTAGACACCCCAGAAATATTTAAGAGAAAGAAGAAAGAAAGAAGAAATAATTTTGAACTTAGAATATCACTGTTTTATTTTTCATGAATGTGTACATTAAGTTCAGTCTCTCAGTTGTGTCCAACTCTTTATGAACCCATGGACTGCAGCATGCCAGGCTTCCCTGTCCATTGCCAACACCTGGAGCTTGCTCAAACTCATGTTCATTGAGTTGGTGATGCCATCCAACCATGTCATCCTTTGTTGTCCCCTTCTCCTCCTGCCTTCAATCTTTCCCAGCATCAGGGTCTTTTCCAGTGAGTCAGTTCTTTGCATCAGGTGGCCAAAGTATTAGAGCTTCAGCTTCAGCATCAGTCCTTCCAGTGAATATTCAGGACTGATTTCCTTTAGGATGGACTGGTTGGATCTTCTTGCAGTCCAAGGGACTTTCAAGAGTCTTCTCCAGTTCAAAAGTATCAATATTTCGGTGCTCAGCTTTCTTTATGGTCCAGCTCTCACATCCATACATGACTACTGGAAAAACCATAGCTTTGACTAGATGGATCATTGTTGGCAAAGTAATGTCTGTGCTTTTTAATATGTTGTCTAGGTTGGTCATAGTTTTTCTTCCAAGGAGCAAGTGACTTTTAAGTCGTGGCTGCAGTCACCATCTGCAGTGATTTAGTTCCCATTAAAAAGTGTGTTCATATTGTCTATTAGTGAGAATGTAAACTTTTTTTAAATTTAAATTTATTTATTTTAATTAGAGGCTAATTACTTTACCATATTGTATTGGTTTTGCCATACGTCAACATGCATCCGCCATGGGTGTACATGTGTTCCCCATCCTGAACCTCCCTCCCACCTCCCTCTCCATACCATCCCTCTGGGTCATCCCAGTCCACCAGCCCCAAGCATCCTGTATCCTGCATCGAACTTGGACTGGCGATTCGTTTCTTATATGATATTATATGTAAACTTTTAAAGGTAGGGAGCTACATATTTCTATCTTTTACGTATCTACTGTTGTCTAGGTCCTTTGTGTAGTATCATACATATAGCAAGGATTCTAGAAAGTACATTCCATGAAGATGGGGATCTTTGCTTTGATCATGTATGTCCAGTACCTTGAACAATGGGGACACATATAGTCACTGAAAGCTACTTGCTAGGTGACTGCCTGAATAATGAATTGATAAGTTTCTTATAAAGGCCCTTTCCTTCTCACTGAGTTCAGACATCTCCAGGAAGGAACTCAATGCTTCAAATTGCATTATAAAGACATTGTCATCAGTCTTCTTCTAGGGGAAACATTTTAAAATGCAAATATTGCGTGTGTTTCTGGTTTCAGTGGGAATAAGGCAACAGCTTAGTTCTGAGTCTGTATTTCTTCTTGGAAACGTCTTAGAGCAAAAAGGAGAATACCAAAACAAAGCTCATAAGTGACATTTTTCAGTGAAACTGGAAGTCAGAGAAAACTGTAAACTCCATATGAAGAATAAGTTTTACTAAATATAGAGCCAGGAGTGAAGCTAAGTAAGAAGTTGCAACAATAACATACTGTTAAGTGAAAACAGTAAAGCTCAGAAGAGTATCTATAGTTGCTCCTTTCCTGTAAGAAGGAAGAGGGTATAAGTGCATACACAAGTCTTTGCTTATATTTGCTGAAGGAAAATCAGGAAATATAAACCAGAAACTTAAGGGACTGGTTTCCTATAAGGTGGGATGGGATAGAAAGAAGGGGATGTGAGGAGAGAGGAGCCGGACAAAGGGCGGGGGGTGACACTTTGTAAGTATTACTTCTTGTTCGGCTCTGACTCTTAGAGTCATGGTACTATTCACACATCTAATGAGTGAACAAACAACTAAAAGCAAGTAGGCTGTGGGAGGTTCACAAAATGGAATAATACAAACACTGAGAAGCAACCCTCTGTGTTCCAAACAAATAACATACTCACACTGAAGGAGTGGGAAAGAAAAGAACTAAGTAACTGGAAAACAATGTCTTGGATTGACTGCTCTGAGGTCAACACAGAAGGATGGTACACGAACTCATGGCCAGCTCCTTAGTAAAAGTAGGTTGGTTCTCTGTCACTGGGACCTGGACCAGCAATTCTGAAATTTCTTAAATCACTCACTGCTGCAGCTGCTGCTGCTGCTGCTAAGTTGCTTCAGTCGTGTCGGACCCTCAGCGACCCCATGGACTGCAGCCCACCAGGCTCTCCCGTCCATGGGACTTTCCAGGCAAGAGTACCAGGATTGCATAAATAAGTAAATAGATAGTAGATAATGAAAGCTGGGTTCTCTGTGTGAGTAAGAAGTTATGAATAAGAAAAAGAAGGCTAAAATGAATCCTGTGAGACTGGATTGAAATCAGAGGTATTAATATGAGCTCCTGGTTTCTACTACACATTCAAGTAGATAAATACATAAATACAGGTATGTGTGTGGAGTGGGTCAGAGCATGCATATACTTAGCTCTGGCTGCTGAGAGACCAAGAAGCTACGACGTCTACCATCCAGATCTTCTTCTCTAAACATCATTCTCCAAAAAAATGAATTAAGTGGCTCCTTCTGGGGCTGTGGGTGCATGCTAATTTGCCTTAGTCATGTTTGACTGTGCAACACTATGGACTACAGCCTGCCAGGCTCCTCTGTCCATGGGATTATTCAGGCAAGAATACTAGAGTGGGTTGTCATGCCCTCCTCCAGGGGATCTTCCTGACCCAGGTATCAAATTTCCATCTTTTATTTCTCCTGCATTGGCAGGTGGATTCTTTACCACTAGCACCGCCTGGGAATCCCTGTTTTGGGGCTTGTTTGTATGTTCAGTCACCCAGCCATGTCTGACTCTTTGTGACCCTGTGAATTGCAGCACACCAGGCTTCCCTGTCCCTCACCATTTCCTGAAGTGTGCCCAAGTTCATGTCCATTGCATCAGCGATGCCATCCAGCCACCTCATCCTTTGATGCCCTCTTCTCCTTCTGCCCTTAATCTTTTCCAGCATCAGGGACTTTTCCAAATGAGTCAGCTGTTCGCATCAGATGACCAAAATACTGGAGCTTCAGCTTCCATATCAGTCCTTCCAATGAGTATTTAGGGTTGATTCCTTTAGGACTGACTGGTTCTGGGGCTACTGGAGGGAAAATACAAACTGAGCCTGGAATGTCTTGTAGTGCCAGAAGATAAGGAAATGCTCAAAAAAAGCTGGAGGTGGTGATGCTTATTGAAAGAATATGGGAGCCAACATGAAGGAGCTTCTAATGTTGAAACAGTTTAGCAACAAAATAATGACAGTGTGAGGTTTTAACCCATAGATTCAAATGAATAAATAAACAAATAGCCATGCATCCATGAATGATTATTTATATTGAATGAAATCATATAGTACAAATCTTCACTTTTCCCCTCTTGAATAACAGTTTTCTATCACCAAGCTACACTTTCAGTTCAGTTCAGTTCAGTTCAGTCGTTCAGTCGTGTCCGACTCTTCGTGACCCCATGAATCGCAGCACGCCATGATATAGTTGTTTTTTGTTTATATGACCATGGAGCCTGGTCTCACATTTTTCACATGGTAGGTGCTCAATAATTAAACAGGAAGGAGGTTTCTCAACTTGGACTTGTGGAGGAAATAGGTAGCTTATCTGCTTGAAACCTCACTTCAGGTTATTTTTATTGTCTTTCTCTCTCTCTTTTTTTTTTTTTTGGTTGGGGGAATTTTTATTTTTAGCTGGAACAATGGCCTCTTTATAAAAATTTAGAAGACCACGTGTGTTTTCTGATGAATTATACCTGGGGTAAGAAGAGTAAAAGTAAACTGCAGAGTATCAGTGAACTTCCAGTGAACGATCAATATTATAGGCGATCTCATTTTCAGAGGTTGGAGTTTCCTCTAATGCTGCTGCTGAGACAAACTAGGCCTGCCAAATGCTGTGCTGTCTCATTTAAAAATCTTATCATTGACTTGAAAACAAAGCAGGAGGGATTTTGTTTATATTCCTTTGCCTTCCCATCGATGGACTACCTCTTGGCTGCCTCGCATCATGAGGTCTGGCTGGGACTCTGCGGGGCTCTGCATGATCAGAGCAGCTCTATCTCTGCAAAGCACACAGGCGTCGATATAAAGCCCCCAAAATAGTGTCTTCCAAAGTCTCGTGTTTCCTAGGGTTTCTTTTTTTCATCTTTCTCTCATCAGATAGACACGAATGAATACTCTAGACAGCACCTTTGAGGAGACTGTGAGCACCTTTCAAATACCATCACCGGTGAGACTCCTTTCTGAGAGGGACCTGGGAAGCCGGCATCTGGAGATGCCTGATACGTGAAATCTCACCTTTTGAAATGAGAAGGCAGAAGATCCTCCAGCCTTCCTTGCTGGTGCTGGCCATTAGGTACTGAGTAGCCAGAGAGCTTTGAGTTTGTGCGTTTCAGGTTGTACTGGGTTTTATAAATGTGACTTTGGAAAAAAAAATTTATACAACTTCAAGGGATGATGCATTTTCTTTGGTAAAGTAGCCCAAAGCTTTCAAATAGTGATAAATCATCTGAGCGCATTAGTGGGTTTGAGAAGCAACATTTTTTAGCTAACATTGCCATTTCTTTTCCCACCAGGATTTCCTTTCAAAGAAAATTTATTACCATGTCTCTTTGACTGAAATATCTCCTCAAACACAACTGGATCGAAAATATAGTCAATCCATTGTTTTTGCCTACCTTAATAACTAAATTGAATTGACTATATTGTTGATTCCAATTGATTGTGAAGAAGTCTTCTAAATTGGCTTGAAAAAAAATTAAGCTGGTAACCATCTGAGTCAGTGACCACATAAAAACATGACCTGTGTTCTTTGCAGACTAACTTTCAGTTTTTCCTGATGGATCTAATTTGCAAAGTTATTTCTTTTTCCCTTGAGAAAGGTAATTGCATTAATGACAACAAAATGCTTTATTTCTCTGAAAAATTTTGTAGTTTTTTGGATCCAGATTCTATGTCACAAAAATCATATGTTTTCCAAATTTCCTTTCAAAATAAAGAGAATGCATTCTTTTTTGACTGGGAAAAGGTGAAAAAGTAATTCCTAATTACTCGATTCTAGCTTAAGAATAGGATAAATCATTTTTTTTTTCATTTTAAGTTACTGAGATGCATTTTGCTGAAGCCTTAGATTTTTTTTTCTAACCGTTTATCTTTTGCAGATGTAGAGTTGAATCTCTTCTCCAGACACTAGGAAAATATCTGAAGATTCAAGGAATCTAAGAAGAGATTTCTAGACATTCCTGTGGTAAAGAGAGAAGAAAATTTTGTTTGCTATTAAATAAACAAACACAAAAAAATTACAAGTAGTTAACTTAAAACCATGGTGAAATAAAGTCTGACTCCATGTTTGATGGTTGACTGCTGACGGTTTCAAAGCCATGGCTTTCTCTTCTCTTCTTGCCTCCTATCTGGGCAAGCCAGTATGGAAGCTGTGGACTCCTTTTCTTGATGCCAGCAACTTTCACACTGGCTCTACTTTCTAACCAAAATAAGAATTAAAGCCACTCACTCCTTTCACTCAGCCACTTGGGATCAGTTTGAGTGTCTGCCTCGGGTTTCCTAGAAAGCTACATTATGAGAATAATAAATATTTCAGATCTTCTCAGTGCATGTGTTGAGTAAATAATCACAATATCTGAACCAGTCGTAGGTGGGGGATTGATTCTCTTGTCTAAGGGCAACTACAAAATAATTGGTGCTATGAGCAGGACGGTGCAGGCGGTGACTGTCTCTTCTTTTGCTTTTGGTTTTCTCACTGGTTAGCAGTGAGCATGCACTCTGAACTCCTGCCTGCTGGCTAATGTGTGCTTTGAGCTATGCCACTTTATGCTATATTTGCCAAGTCCTGCAGAGCCTCTGGTATAGATTTCACTGATTGAAGTTATTGGAAGTTTGGGACAGGAGGAAAATGATTAGCTCTTTCTCTTCTCTCTCTCTCTTTTTAAAACATATGTATATATTGCAAGCTAATTATCATAGTGGTCAACCTTCATCACTGCTCATAGTTACAATTTTTGTATGTGTGTGATGAGAACTTTTAAGATTTACTTTCACAGCAACTTTAAAATATACAACACAGAAAGTGAAGAGGAACTAAAAAGCCTCTTGATGAAAGTGAAAGAGGAGAGTGAAAAAGTTGACTTAAAGCTCAACATTCAGAAAACAAAGATCATGGCATCTGGTCCCATCACTTCATGGGAAATAGATAGGGAAACAGTGGAAACAGTGTCAGACTTTATTTTTTTGGGGTCCAAAATCACTGCAGATGGTGATTGCAGCCATGAAATTAAAAGACGCTTACTCCTTGGAAGGAAAGTTATGTCCCACCTAGATAGCATATTCAAAAGCAGAGACTTTGCCAACAAAGGTCTGTCTAGTCAAGGCTATGGTTTTTCCAGTGGTCATGTATGGATGTGAGAGTTGGACTGTGAAGAAAGCTGAGCACTGAAGAATTGATGCTTTTGAACTGTAGTGTTGGAGAAGACTCTTGAGAGTCCCTTGGACTGCAAGGAGATCCAACCAGTCCATCCTAAAGGAGATCAGTCCTGGGTGTTCATTGGAAGGACTGATGCTG
>NW_011495031.1:3074194-3080755 GCF_000754665.1 Bison bison bison
AGCTGAGCACTGAAGAATTGATGCTTTTGAACTGTAGTGTTGGAGAAGACTCTTGAGAGTCCCTTGGACTGCAAGGAGATCCAACCAGTCCATCCTAAAGGAGATCAGTCCTGGGTGTTCATTGGAAGGACTGATGCTGAAGCTGAAACTCCAATACTTTGGCCACCTCATGCGAAGAGTTGACTCATTGGAAAAGACCCTGATGCTGGGAGGGATTGGGGTCAGGATGAGAAGGGGACGACAGAGGATGAGATGGCTGAATGGCATCACCGACTTGAAGGACATGAGTTTGGGTAGACTCCAGGAGTTGGTGATGGACAGGGAGGCCTGGCATGCTGCGATTCATGGAGTTGCAAACAGTCGGACACAACTGAACTGAACTTATGGTTAGCTTTAGTCACCAGGTTGTATATTACATCCTCAATGCTTACTTATCTCATAACTGGATGTTTGTACCTTTTAACAGCCTTCACCCATTTCCCCAGCCCCTACTTCCCACCAACCTGTTCTTTGTTTCTGTATTTAAGGTTTTTTAGATTCCACATATAGGTGAGATTATCCAGTATGTGTCTTTCTGTCTGATTTATTTCACTAGCAAAACGTCCTCAAGGTCCATCCATGTTGTCATAAATGGAAGGATTTCCTTCTTTTTTAGGCTGAATAACCTTCCACTGTGCACATAAACCACAGTTTCTTCTATTCATCTGTCAATGGAGATTTAGTTATTGCTTGTCTTGGGTAGCAGGTGGCCCTGGGCCATGTGTTTTAGCCTGAACCTATCTGTAAGTCTCAGACCACATTGTGTCTCCATTTCAGCATAAGCAGAGGTTAATACTGCGCTGAGGGAAATGACTCACCCTGTGATTGTTGGCTCTGTCTCACGTAGGCATTGGCCTTTGTTCTGTAGACTCCTCAGGGGAGAGACTGCTCTGGGCAGTATATGGCCCATCTGGTGATCACTTACATGAGGAAGAGTGGTCACTGTGTGGAGTGCTAACGTTCATACTCCCAAAAGCCCATGGCTCATAAGGACTATATAAAATGATTCTTCTTATGCTGCTGCCCAGACTTTTGTCATCAAAAGTATTGTGTTCCTCTGGATTTTAGGGAATGAACCCATGGTCCAGATCGTTATGAAAGACAGTCCCAAATGCTTCACTCCATGCACTTTAAAGGGTCCAAAGACACCATTGTCCTAGGGGACACCTGCAAAATAGATGTCAGAGACTCTGGGTTTGATTGAGTGCTGCAGCTTATCAACATAGCAAAGGGTTAAGCCCAGGATCGCTAAACTCAGTAAAGCAATGGGAGAGCTCTCTTACCCCCATAATACTGATCTGACAATCCCTGGAGGAATAAATTTGTAAATGTGAGCAGGATAGAGCTTTCCAAATCTCTCATAACCACCAAAACCAAATCAAAACAAAACAAAACACCTTGATACAAGAAAAGGAAACAAAAACTAAAACAGACAAAAGAGAAGAAAGCCAAAACTAAAACTTAAAAGGGTATGTATCATTTGGTTTTTGCACCTCTACAACATACAACATTTTATGTGTATGCTATCTTTACAGACAAGATCTTTGCCACATGCAACCTTCCCCAGGAGCAGAGGTCTGACATGGTACTGATGACATTCTCCAAGGAGATTCACTGACACAACCATTCAGGACCTATGATTATAAAAGAGCTCTCGCAAGCAGGGATGGCCCATTGCCTTACAATTATGACAAGGTCTGGACACTTCAGTAAAATTTCGGCTAATTAATTTGGATACCTGTTGATGTGCCCTATCCCTATACTGTCAAAAAGCTACTATTGTGCCTCCTAGCACTCCCGATATTAAGACAGGGCTTTCTAGTTTAGATGTAACTTGTTTCTCATTTGTAAGTTTTAGTTAAGCCCATTCATACTGTACCACAAATTGGTCTATTTTGGGTGAAGTCCTGTACAAGAAAAGGCTCTAAAATCCATCTAAATGGCAACTGTTAGGGATCCCCAGATAGCCCTTCACTGTTGAGATTTTAGCAGCCTCTTTTCAAGATTGCAGGCTTTCCTGGTGGCTCAAACTGTAAAAAATCTGCCTGCAATGCAGGATACCTGGGTTCAATCCCTCGGTCAGAAAGATACCCCGGAGAAGGAAATGACTATGTGCTCCTGTATTCTTGCCTGGAGAATTTCATGGACAGAGGAGTCTGGATACAGTCCATGGGATTGCAAAGAGTTGGACACAACTGAGTGACTAACGCTTTCTCAAGCCCCCTGGAGTGTCTGGACAATGCATGGTAGCCATAAGTTGCTCATGAGCTTCTGGTACAAGAAACTGCCCATCTCAGCCCACAACACACACCATTAGAATGGCAACTCCTGGCCACATTCCAGGTCCTTTGAAAACAGAGGCTCACATAGGTCCTGAGCCCATGACTCCCTGCCTCCACGCACTGCCTGTCCATCACATCTTGGGTCATGGAGGCAGCACCCTTCAGACTGCCATGGCCACAAGATCCCCTTATTGACATAAGAATGGTACTCATAGCGTAGATCCAACTCCTGGTCTCCTAGCATATCCCACTTACAGAAGGAAGTGGCTTCTCCTGTCCTCAGCTCCTTGCTAGGTGCAACAGGACCAAAGGAAGTCCACCTCTCTTTTGGATCCATTGGCCACCTGGGAAGCTCCTGGAGATTACCTGAGTAATACAGAAAGGGAGTCTGTGCACTTTACGGGTGATAGTGTCACCATCACTTGTTAGAGCCTGCTGGACACTTCTGCTATCCATCCCCTAACTGGACATCTCTGATCAAGCATGGGATCTGAAGGTCAGCATAGTTAGCTGACCCTCAGGCAATTATCTTAGCACTAGAGGTGGCCCTGGTTAATAATCAGCTCCACCTGCACAATGTTAGATTTGTGGCCTATTGCCAATGGTCTGGCTGTCTGGTCCTATGAATATCAACAACAGCAATCCCATATCCAAAGTCCTCCTCTTTGAGGTAAAAACCTCTCGAAGTTTCTTGTCTCACTGATATCCAAAATATAAATTAAGATCACATATGTCTATGTGTATATTAAAGCCACAGAACACAGCCCCACTAACATTTCTTATCCTCTGGGAAGTTGTAGATACTATTGATGGTTACAAACTATGATAGAGTGAATAATAACATCTAAAGATGTCCACATTCTAATCCCCAGAATTGGTGCATATGTTAGCTGATAGAAGGGATTTTGCAGATGCAATTAATTTGAAAATCTTGAGATGTGAAGATTATTCCTGATTATGAGCCCAATGTAATAAAAAAAAATGTCCTTATAAGAGGGAGGCAGGAGGAGCAGAGTCAGGAAAGGAGCTTTCAATGAAAGCAGAGGTCAGAGAGACAGTCAGAGAGTGACGCTGCACTGCTGGCTGTGAAGGTGAAGGTACCACAGGCTGAGGAATGTGGGTAGACTCCAGAGGCTGGCTGGAACAGGCAAGGAGATAGATTCTCTCCTGGAACCTCTACTGGCCCTGCTGACACTTTTATCTTAGCCCAGTGAGACTGATTTTGGACTTTTGACCTCAAGAACTAAGATAGTCCATTTTTGTTGTTCTAAGTTTGTGGTAATTTGTTATGGCAGCCATAGAAAACTAATACTCAACCCAAAGGCCTTCAGTTCTCAAAGTGCACAGTGCTGGACTCTTCCTGACCTCATACTACAGACCTCATAGAACACCATCATGGTTCACTTCAACCAGTCCCAGTTCAATTAAAGGAGACACAACACATTTCCATCACTGATCAAACATCAGGGGAGAATTTTAATGAAGAGTCTGACTCAGTGTTTGACATTTGGCTGCTGATACATTATAAGTCTTACCACTACTTCTTCCCTTCTTGCCCCAAATATGGAAAAACTGATAAGAAAACCTCCACTTTGCCTCCCTTGGGCCAGAAGTTCAAATCACTTAAATCCTTTGACTTCAGGTGGAAACTCTCACCTTGATCTGATTCCTCAACCACCATAAAACTCCCAAACAACTCACCTGCCTTTGTTCAAGCTATTTTGGACCAGCAGTTATCCTCCTCGCCCCAGAAAGCCTCATTACATGAGTCATCAACGTCATCACCCTGCCAGTTTGTGGCATCATCAGGCTCAACTCTGACCAGTTTTGATTGAGGGTTTGATCTTGCCTCTGTGGTGTGACCACAAAACACCAAGGTATCTCAGCCATATGGGATGCTAAATGCATATCTTTTAAAATTATTGTTTTTCCCCTTGTTTTCTTTTTTTCCTTTGAAAATGATTTTATATTAAAGTAAGCAAGACATTTTAGTGTGAAATGGGAGACTTCAAAGCAATTCATGCCCTCAGGCTTTTTTTCGGAATGGGTTCATCTTCTGTCATTAGGGCTGCTTCAAGGGAAAAGACTGAGAATCACTATATTAAGAAAACTTGACTTCAAATCCAGAGTCAGACTATTTCAGAAGGAATACCTAGTAACCTGCATCTGAAAATTGATCTAACTCCTCAGGACGAGCAGCTTATCTTGAATAATATCCAAGTGAAGAAGCTTTGAATATTTCTTTAAATATCAGTTAACACCTGTGTACCTGCACAGAGATTTAAATATTTTGGAGATTACCAACCTAAAAAAATTAATTGCCATTCCTTTCTTTTCTGCATTACTATTTAATCAAGAATTCATAATGATGTCTTGAAGATCCCTGAATGAGTGGCTGCTCCATGAAATTATATGTGTATGTCTCTGTGTACGGAGAGAGAGAGAGAGATCTAAAGCAGTTGAATTGAGGACAGAAAAATTCTTATGTGTTACTGTAGTATATAATGTACTGTGAATGTATCTGCCAGGTTGCATTCTTCCAAACTAAAAACTTTTAAAAGCATTTTGTCTCTTAAAAAGTCATATTCTACAGAGCAGTGATGAAGGAATATCTGGTCCCCCAGCCATAGAGCCCGTCCTGAGTGGGTGGGTGTCGAGGCAGTGCCCTGGAGCCAGTTCACCAGTGCTCCCATGAGAAGCCCCACAGCAGCACAGCACGTGTATTTTACTCACACCCCAAACATACTGGTGATGGTTTGGTTGCTGAGTCATGTCCGACTCTTGCGATCTCATGGACTATAGCCTGTCAGGCTCCTCTGTCCATGGGATTCTCCAGGCAAGAATACTGGAGTGAGTTGCCATTTCCTTCTCCTGGGGATCTTCCCAACCTGGGAATTGAACCAGGGTCTCCTGGATTGTAGGCAGATTCTTTACCAACTGACCTACAAGGGAAGCTGAACATACTAGTCATTGCTTTAAAATGCTTATTCTTCCACTGCTCCATTTTAGCCCTGGCTGAAAATGGGCATAGAGGGGGAAGGGAAGTTGGAGAAAGAATATAAAATCCCTTCAAATGCCTCAGCTGTTCCCTGGGCTTTCTTTACTAAGTAGAGCCCTTTTTTTCTTTATGACCTGCCTCAAATCCCACTTGCTAATGCCTTTTCCTGATCATTAGCCTGCAGCTTAAAGAAATGTCTTTTTTGTGCCCCTGCTCACCTGTTCCATTCACCTGGTAGTTATTCATCCATTCCAGTGCCACTTTTCTGTGTTCTTAGCCTTATTAGATTTTAAACTTTTTATCCTCATTCTGAATAAAATCTTTTCTTAGAAAAAATTTAATCTCATTCATTCATTTATCTTAGCTGTGCTGGATCTTTGTTGTTGTGGGGGCTATTCTCTAGTTGCGGTGCCCAGGCTTCTCATTGCAATGGCCTCTTTTGTTGTGGAACACGGGCTCAGTAGTTATGGTGCATGGGCTTGGTTGCTCTTTGGCATGTGGGTTTCTCCTGGATCAGGGATCAAACTCATGTCTCTTGCATTGGCAGGCATATCCTTTACCACTGAGCCACCAGGGAAGCCCCTGAATAAAGTCTCATCGAAGGCAAGGACGACATCTTAAGGTTCTTTTTATCCTTGATGTGACATATTTGAGTGACTTCAAACCATAGTTACTCCATAAATATATGTTGGATGAGTGGATGTTGATTAAGTTCTGGCTTATGGGATACTTTCAAAGGGATACTTGCATCCCCAGAGAACTTCTGGTGAGTACCAGTGAGTCTGACTACAGAAAAGACCATTAATATTGAAAGGACTTGCATACTCATAGTTATTAAAAATCTAAACTACTGATATATTTATTGAATAATTTCCACGTGCTAGGTACTGTGCTAAGTTTGGTGAATTCAAAGATCACTAAGAAACGGTCGCAGTGTTGGAGACCTCACGACGTAAAAGGGAGACAGGTTCACAGATAGATGACATTAAGGCAATTGCATGAGTGTTAGGACAGAGGGGTGAACACAGGGATTTACAAATAAAAGGAAATCTTTGAAGGAAAGTTATGAGATGGGGAGCTTTGTCTTGATCATCAAAACAACTGACACAGTAAGAAGACTCAACCAAGCTCATTGCTCGGTAGATATTAGCTTATGCTTCTGTTTCAGTTTTCCTCTTTGCATCCCAAAGCTCTACTGTTGTTTACAGGCTCAATCTCACTCACTGCTCTTTCGTTTTCATA
>NW_011495031.1:3080855-3087479 GCF_000754665.1 Bison bison bison
CATAAACAAAAACATTTTTAAAAAGTTTTTTTCATGTGTTTTTAAAATTTGTTTTTAGTTGTAGGATATTGCTTTACAGTAAATCAGATACTGTTGCTTTTTGTGTCCAATTATTTTGTGACCCCATGGACTGTAGTCCACCATGTTCCTCTGTCCATGGGATTTTCAAGGCAAGAATATTCCTTCTCTGCCGTAAGTATACATATATCTTCTCCTTCTTGAGCCTGCTTCCCACCCCCTCTTCCTACCCCTCTAGGTTGTCACACAGCATCAGGCTGAGCTCTCTGTGTTATATTGGGCTTTCTTGGTGTCTCAGAGGTAAAGAATCCACCTGCAATGCAGGAGACCTGGGTTCAATGCCTGAGTCAGGAAGGTCCCCTGGAGGAGGAAAGAGAAACCCACTCCAGTATTCTTGCCTGAAGAATCCCACAGACAGAGGAGTCTGGCAGGCTACAGTCTGTAGGGTCGCATAGAGTTGGACACGACTGAAGCAACTGAGCATGCACACATGCGATGTATATATTTCAATACTACTCTCTCAGTTCCCACCCGTTCCATCCCTTGCTTCATCCACAAGTTTAACTTTTTCTACAGGGATCTATCATGCGCCCTTTTCTTCTTTTTCCCGCTGAATGATTTTGGCTAATTTCATATGGAATACTATGGAAACACCCTCCTTGCTCCCAAACACAGTCAAAGACAATGCAAGTTATAACCTGTTTTTATTTTTAATTCCAGTGGTACAGAGGTGAATGATTTCCCAGAAAGTCTGTGCTAGTAGGGAAGAAAATTTTTACAGTTTTTTTCAATCTTGATTTACTACGTTGGAGACAGGTTTAGATTGACTGCTTTTGGAATCCCCTTGACATATGACTCTGGTAATTAAGTGAGACATCTAGTCCTCAAAAGATCAGCTTTAGAGTGAGGGTGTTAACATGAAGTGCCATCAATTACTGAGTCCATTTATTGATTGTATCGGGTTATACATGGACTAATATTGTTTGCATTGAGAATGAGATGACTGCATTTGACTAGAACAAAGGGCACACAGGTTCGTCTTTGTTTTGTGACCCATGACTAATTTTTAGAAGGACAGTAAGCAAATTTCTGTCAGTGTCTTTTTTATTGGGAAGATGGGACATTCCACCCTCCCTCATTTGTTGTTGTTGTTGTTGTTAACACCAATATTCTTGTAATGCAAGGGTGCTTACATGGGAGAAATTTGGTAGGGGGAACATATGTTTTCAAAAATAAAGCCTATGCATTTTTTATTAAAAACTGCTTTTTACAACAGCAGCATAATCTTCAGATGGAGAGCTGATATGGCCATCTTGCTGACTGTTAAAGAGTTTATTCTACATTAAATTGACTCCCAAGGGCTGCATTTTTCAGTGCTGTTATGACCACCAACCTTTCTTGTTGAGAAGGTCAATAGACCTGATATGAAGTCTTGTAAATCATCAACTCACTCTTTCTGTAATATCTAATGTGTCCCAGTTCACATGCCTTAAAAATTATAAACCCCTGCACATACTGTATATCAACCAAATAAATCAGCTGCTATAAATATGGGTTTTCTTTTGGTTCTGGACAGATTCATCCCATTGCATTCATAGGCTTTAAATGCTTTCAGCTCAGTAGACAGGATCTCTTTTAGTGTTCAGGCATCAGAGAGCTGGGATGCAATCTGTTTTAAATACTTTATGCGCACAATTGACCCCGAAGCATTAAAAATAGCTCCCTGAAATTCTAAAGAATATAGAGATAAAACAATGGATGTGTTGTTAACTACCATGTTACTAGTTCATGGAAGACATAGAAATTTTATTTTGATTATAAAAAAAGGAGAGGATAATACGGACTGAATACGTGTGGATTCTTTGCATGTAGTGTGAAGGTAAGCTATAGTCCATCAAGCTCCTCTATGGATGGGTTTGAAAAACTCCTGGTATGTCCTCTCTGTTTGGTATGAAACTGCTTCTACACATACATCTTTTTATTAATCGACAGAATAAACTAGATACTTATAAAAATGTGGGACAATGAATGGATTATTAGTATGAAGTCATTTCCACTTTGCAATTTCCTAATTTTTAAAGTTGATCGTACAATGAAAAGGTTTGCAGCAACTTGTGGCACTGCTGATAGCAATAGTGATGGTGGATACACAGCTTTCCCAGTCAGTGTGTCTCGAATGACTTTTGTTTTTGTTTCCAGAGTGATTTTGAGTTATGAATTTATTTCTCAAGCTATAAACATAGTAAATCCTTGCTTCTTGGTCTTAAAGGAGGCAATAAAAGAAAGAAGAGGAAAGTGGGAAGGTCAGACATCAGGTTTGGAAGCAGAGGCAGAGACCTAATTCTGTCACTGACAGTGCTAATATGTGTTAATCTTTAGTTGGTAAATTGTGTCCAACTCGTTGTAATACCTTGGACTGCAGCACAACAGGCTTCCTTATCCTTCACTATCTCCTGGAGTTTGCTCAAACTCATCTTCTTTGAGTTGTTGATACCACCCAACCATCTCATCCTCTGTCATCCCCTTCTCCTCCTGCCTTCAATCTTTCCCAGCATCAGGGCCTTTTCCAAAGAGTCAGCTCTTCACATCAAGTGGACAAAGTATTGAAGCTTCAGATTCAGCATCAGTCCTTCCAATGAATATTCAGGACTGATTTCCTTTAGGATTGACTGGTTTGATCTCCTTGCAGGCCAAGGGACTAAACCACCACAGTTCCCAAGCATCAGTTCTTCAGTGCTCAGCCTTCTTTATGGTCCAACTCTCACCTCCACAGATGACTACTGGAAAAACCATATTTTGACTATATGGACTTCTGTTGGCAAAGCGATATGTCTGCTTTTCAATATGCTGTCTAGGTTTATAATAGTTTTTCTTCCAAGGAGCAAGCGTCTTTTAATTTCATGGCTGCAGTAATCACCTTCAGTGATTCTGGAACTCAAGAACATAAAGTGTGCCACTGATTTCATTTTCCCCCATCTATTTGTCATGAAGTGATGGGACTGGATGCCATGATCTTAGTTTTTTTAATGTTGAGTTTTAAGCCAGCTTTTTCACTCTCCTCTTTCACTTTCATCAAGAGGCTCTTTAGCTCCTCTTTGCTTTCTGCAATTAGCGTGATATCATCTTCATATGTTAATATTTTTCCTGGCAATCTTGTTTCCAGTTTGAGCTTCATCCAGCCTGGCATTTTGCATGATGTACTCTGCATAGAAGTTAAATAAGCAAAGTGACAGTATACAGCCCTAAAGTACTCTTTTCCCAATTTTGAACCAGTCTATTGTTCCATGACTGGTTCTAACTGTTGTTTCTTAACCTGCATACAGATTTCTCAGGAGGCAGTTAAGGTGGTCTGGTATTCCCTTCTCTTAAGAATCTTCCAGTTTATTGTGATCCCCACAGTCAAAGGCTTTAGTGTAGTCGATGAAGCAGAAGTAGATGTTTTTCTAAAATTCCCTTGCCTTTTCTGTGATCCAACTTATGTTGGCAATTTGATCTCTGGTTCCTCTGTCTAAATCCAGCTGTAAATCTGGAAGTTCTTGGTTCATGTACTGATGAAGCCTAGCTTGAAGAATTTTGAGCATTACCTTGATAGCATGTGAAATGAGGGCAATTGTACTGTAGTTTGTAACATACTTTGGCATTGCCCTTCTTTGGGATTGGAATGAGAACTAAACTTTTCCAGTCCTATGGCCACTGCTGAGTTTTCCAAATTTACTGGCATATTGAGTGCAGCAGTTTAACAGCATCATCTTTTAGGATTTTAAATAGCTCACCTGGAATCCCTTCACCTCCACTAGCTTTGTTTGTAATAATGCTTCCTAAGACCCTTTTGATTTCACACTCCGGGATGTCTGGCTGTAGGTGACAGAGCACACCATCCTGGTTATCCGGGTCCTTAGACCTTTTTTCGTGTATTTCTGTGTATTCTTCCCACCTCTTTTTAATATCTTCTGCTTCTGTTAGGTCCTTGCCACTCCTCTCCTTTATTGTGCCCATCTTTGCGTGAAGTATTCCCTTGATATTTCTAATTTTCTTGAAGACATCTCTAGTCTGTCCCATTCTATTGTTTTCCTCTATTTCTTTGCATTGCTCACTTAAGAAGGCTATCTTATCTCTCCTTTCTATTCTTTGGAACTCTGCATTTAGTTGAGTATATCTTCTTTCTTCATTGCCTTTGGCATCTCTTCTTTTCTCAGCTATTTGTAAAGCCTCCTCAGACAATCGTTTGCCTTCTTGCACTTCTTTTCATTTGGGATGGTTTTGGTCACTACCTCCTGTACAGTGTTACAAACCTCTGTCCATAGTTCTTCAGGCACTTGTCTATCAGAGTTAATCCCTTAAGTCTACTTGTCAGGTCCACAGTATAGTCATAAGGGATTTGCTTTAGGTCATACCTGAATGGCCTAGTGGTTTTCCCTACTTTCTTCAACTTGAAGTCTGAATTTTGCAATAAGGACCTCATGATCTGAGCCATAGTCAGTTCCTGGTCTTATTTCTGCTGACTCAATAGAGCATCTTCATCTTCAACTGAAAAGAATATAATCAATCTGATTTCAGTATTGATCATTTGATGATGTCCATGTTCAGTTTTGTCTCTTGTGTTTTTGAAAAAGAGTGATTGCTATGACCAGTGTGTTCTCTTGGCAAAACTCTTAGCTTTTGCCCCACTTCATGTACTCTAAGGCCAAACTTTCCTATTACTCCAGGTATCTCTTGACTTTCTACCTATAATAAAAAGGACATCTTTTTTTGGTGTTAGTTCTAGAAGATATTTTAGGTCTTCATAGAATTTTGACTTCAGCTTCTTCAGCATTAGTGGTTAGAAGCAATATGTGAAGACATTTAATTTCTCTAAAATAATCAGTTCTGATTATTTGAAGATTCCATATTTGCAAATTTGCCTACTTGCTAACATTTACTTGTTAAAACCAAATCAATACTCATGGTACTTTTACCTCACACTACGTACATGTTCCCAGCTGAGAAAAACAGTACTGTAAAGAAGTATCCTTTCATGCTCTATTAAGAGAGACATTTTGTTCCAATTTTTGCTTTTCTGATGATGACTTTTCTTTTCAAAATAGCCCCCAAGCATAGTGCTGAATGCTGTTTTTGTGTTCCCAAGTCCAAGAAGGCTATGATGTGCTTTCTGGAAGAAATATGTATGTTAGTCACATTTCATTTAGACATGAATTATAGTGCTGTTGACCCTGAAGTCAATGTTAATTAAGCAATAATATATATTAAATGAAGTGTCTCTAAAGAGAAACACATACAAAACAAGGAAATGTATTGACTGATTGATGAAAATGTGCCCAGAGGCTCACAGGAACCTAATTGTGTGGTTCCTCTAGGAACAGTGGTTTAGTACTCAGATTCAATATTTGTGGTGACTTTGTATAACACAGTTACCATGAATAATGCTGTTCAACTGCATAATTGTTTTGTAAAGAAAAGTGTTTATGATGTTACGGTAGTTCTCATGATGTTATGGTAGTTCATCTCAGAATTTTGAAATAGAAAGTATCAAGCAGGAAAACATAAGACATTCTATGTATTTCAAATGGAAAACATTTTAATAAGGACAATAAAACCCTTAAACAATGTTTAGAAAGGCTGTAGGAACAAAGGTCAAGGAAGCTTCCAGCACTATTATTAGTCTGAAGCATTAAAGAGGGTAGTTTTTAAAAAACTTCCCCGTAAACTGCTCTAAAGAAGTGCAACTCTTCTTGCAGCTTCCTCTGGAGAAGAGTGGCTTTTTCTTTTCTGCTTTTCAAGCCCCAAGTGTCTTTTATCAGTTAATCTTGAACCATACACATAAGGGATACTAAAAAATGTTCCTATTTCCTTTCCTTAGATTATCTTAGAAGAAAATGACAGCATTTGGGTTGCCAAAAGGTAGTTTAGAACAAGTAGTAGTAATATTAGTAGTTGTAATAGTAATAATGAAAAAATGATAGTCTAGCTGTAGTAATAAGATATTCAGGATACAGTAGAATCAAGCTCAGTCTCCTATTAACAGCTATGTCACAGCCCTAATGACCATGTACAGAAGTTCTTCCCTATTTATATAAATAGAACCTTCAAGGCCACAGGTTTACTCTGGTTTCAGAGCACGTGTCAGAATTTGCCAGACCTGGGTGTTTTTTGGGGGGCTTCCATGATAGCTCAATTGGTAAAGAATCTACCTGCAATGCACGAGACCTTGGTTGGATTTCTGGGTTGGGAAGATTCACTAGAGATGGGATAGGCTATCCACTCCAGTATTTTGGGGTTCTTCAAGAGATGGGAATACCAGACCACCTGATCTGCCTCTTGAGAAATTTGTATGCAAGTCAGGAAGCAACAGTTAGAACTGGACATGGAACAACAGATTGGTTCCAAATAGGAAAAGGAGTTCATCAAGGCTGTATATTGTCACCCTGATTATTTAACTTATATGCAGAGTACATCATGAGAAATGCTGGACTGGAAGAAACACAAGCTGGAATCAAGATTGCCGGGAGAAATATCAATAACCTCAGATATGCAGATGACACCACCCTTATGGCAGAAAGTGAAGAGGAACTCAAAAGCCTCTTGATAAAAGTGAAAGTGGAGAGTGAA
>NW_011495031.1:3087579-3088037 GCF_000754665.1 Bison bison bison
TCATGGCATCTGGTCCCACCACTTCATGGGAAATAGATGGGGAAACAGTGGAAACAGTGTCAGACTTTATTTTTCTGGGCTCCAAAATCACTGCAGATGGTGACTGCAGCCATGAAATTAAAAGATGCTTACTCCTTGTAAGGAAAGTTATGACCAACCTAGGTAGCATATTTAAAAGCAGAGACATTATTTTGCCAACAAAGGTCCATCTAGTCAAGGCTATGGTTTTTCCAGTGGTCATGTATGGATGTGAGAGTTGGACTGTGAAGAAGGCTGAGAGCCGAAGAATTGATGCTTTTGAACTGTGGTGTTGGAGAAGACTCTTGAGAGTCCCCTGGACTGCAAGGAGATCCAACCAGTCCATCCTAAAGGAGATCAGCCTTGGGTGTTCATTGGAAGGACTGATGCTAAAGCTGAAACTCCAGTACTTTGGCCACCTCATGCGAAGAGTTGACTCA
>NW_011495031.1:3088137-3105445 GCF_000754665.1 Bison bison bison
CTGATCTGATCTGATTTGTGGCTCAGCTGGTAAAGAATCCGGCTGTAAGGCGGAAGACCTGGGTTTGATCACTGGGTTGGGAAGACCTCCTGGAGAAAGGAAAGGCTATCCACTTCAGTATTCTGGCCTAGAGAATTCCATGGACTGTATAGTCCATGGGTCGCAAAGTGTTGGACATGACTAAATGACTTTCACTTTCACTTTTGGGTGTTTTTCCTTTTTCTAGTTTCTTCTGTGAGAGTCTGGTGGTATCTTTTTTAAATTCTCAAAACCCAAAAGACATAATTGCACCACTTTGTGCAGACAATGGAGCTACTTGGCCCCTTGTTCATCTTCCTGATGGAAGCTACTCTCAATGGTGTCCAGGGCCTGACACCCACTCTTTGGAGGGAAAAAGACGTTCAACACCTCAAAGATGATTTGCTCTTCTGAGGGTGAACAGGTATAACAATGAGTGAAAGCTTAATAAATTTGTTATCCCCAGACACTTATTTGCGTTGCAACATGGAAGAAATTTCAAGGTCAGTGTTGGAGACATTTGAGGGGAGGATCACTATGGTTAGTAGAGAAAGTCTTGGCATAGGAATGACCAGATCTGAGTTTTTATTCCTGTGCTTTTACAGCTAGCTAATATAAAAACCATAGTAAGTTTTAAACATAAGATTTGAAGTCCTGATATATGTCTTCTTGGGACTTTTGAATATTACTTCTGAAAGGTCACTTAAACCCATGGTTTGATAGCAATTTATAATTCCCTTAAAAAGTTAAAGGAAGGTTTTTGTAAAAATACCTACATAACCCCCTCAAAGTAAGTGATCAGGGATCGTATTTTTCAAAGGCTTTATTACCAAGGTAATGGATTCTGGAATAAATGAGAATTTGTTCAAATTTTGATTTCTTAAAAGAATAAGTTGTTTGGTTATTTCCTAGATCAGTGAGTAATGAGTAAAGGCGGTTTTCCTTGAGATTTGTTCAAGATGGTTTCAGAATTTAGAAGGTAACTTTAGGTCTGGTATTTTGGTTGCATTATAAAACCAAAGTGTCTTCACATGAGATCTGTTGTCATGAAGAAGCTGAGTTGTCACTGAGCCTCCTTCTCACTACATTCAGTGTGGGAAGGCCACTGATTTCAGTTGTTTCCATTATAGGACCATAACTAGCTTCCTCTTATGGCTGATTACACTTTATAGTTACTGTGTATATATATTTATGCAAATCCCTGTTCCTGGAAAGTTTCAGCTCAGCTGATAAAAGCAGTCAGTTTGATTTCCATCCTTTTATAAGAGAATGATAAAGGCAGCCTAGGAAGTGTTGGTTATTCAAGTAAAACAGTAGCTCTAAATTCTTTGCCTTTCCAGGCTTGTCCTTTAATAGAAAATAATGCTGTAAATAGAAGTGAGCCCGTTAGCTGGAAACAATTCAAGGATTGAATTAAATAAAAACTCCCCTGGGTTTCTGCATGAAAGCTATTGAATTTGGCTGCAAATGAGCACAAAGCACTTTCAAAAAATTTTTTTCTCATCTTTCCCCATTGTAGAGCCCTCGATTTAGTTTATTTGACAATAATGGATCTCCACTGACCTACATAACTCGTGTATTTAAATACTCATTTCATTTAAAAATACGTATTCAAATATCTATTTCATTAAAAAATATGTTGAGAGAGAATGTAACAGCTTGTTCAACCATCCTTCTTAACAGCTCCTCTGGAGTCTCTCTGTGCTCTCAGCTAAATCCAAACTTGCAGAATTTCATTATGAGAGAGTACTGAGTCAATTCAATTACGCTTGGAATTTGTGGTGGTCTGTCATGTTAGAGTTTCACCTGAGGGAACTGCAAAATGCATTCATTTTAATTTTGCTAAACTCACATGAGGCTATCCTGACTGAGGAAATTTGGGGAATGGGTTCTGATCATTTTTTACTTTGTAAAATTGAAGCATATCAAACACTGTGAAGAAAGCTGAGCACTGAAGAATTGATGCTTTTGAACTGTGGTGTTAGAGAAGACTCTTGAGAGTCCCTTGGACTGCAAGAAGATCCAATCAGTCCATTCTAAAGAAGATCAGTCTTGGGTGTTCATTGGAAGGACTGATGCTAAAGCTGAAACTCCAGTACTTTGGCCACCTCATGCGAAGAGTTGACTCATTGGAAAAGACTCTGTTGCTGGGAAGGATTGGGGGCAGGAGGAGAAGGGGATGACAGAGGATGAGATGGCTGGATGGCATCACCGACTCGATGGACGTGAGTCTGAGTGAACTCCGGGAGTTGGTGATGGACAGGGAGGCCTGGCGTGCTGCGATTCATGGGGTTGCAAAGAGTTGGACATGACTGAGCGACTGAACTGAACTGAACTGAATACACATATTAATGAACAGAAAGTACACTGATCCTAAGTATACAGTTCAGTGAAGTTTTGCCTTTGTATACACACATCACCATCACCCTGATGAAGGCAGAGAACATCTCCTGCATCCCACAAGGCTCCCTTGTAGTTATTTCTAGACTCTAGTCCCATTCTGAACTTCTATCCCCATTCATTAGTCTTTTCTTCAACTTCATGAAATAAATCCTGTACTATATAGTCTCTTGAGTTTTGTTTCTTTCACTTAGTCTGTGTGATTCATCCATGTTGTTGTGTGTTATACCAGAGCTTATTCATCCATTCTCTTGTTGGGCATCTGCGTTGTTTCCAGTTTTGAATTACTACAGCATGAATTATCTATGAATGTTCTTGATTGTGTCCTTGGTGGATCTATGCACTCATTTCTCTCGATCTATGGTCTCATTTCACTTTGAAAAATTTTGTTAATGTTTTTCTTACAGCTTTGTGAAAATCTCTGTATATTTTGGATGCAAGTCCTTTGTCAGCTATGTTTAACACAAATATTTTTTCCTAGTCTGAGACCTTTCTACTTTTTTAATGATGTATTTTGGTAATGGAAGTTATTTAAGGAAATTAAATTTATCACTTTTTGTGGTAATTCTTTTGGTATCTTTAATAAATTATTGCCCATGATAATATCAGACCTGTTTTTCTGATTGTGACTCTGCAGATACTTTGCAAATTGCATTCAGGGAACCAGCAACCTGAGTAGTGAATTGTCAAAGCCCTAGTCAAGGAGTCAACTCTTTCATTTAGTTATGGGGAAGAAGTTTTTTCAAGACAATGGCAGTTGCTGTGGGATTGTTCTTAATTTGAACCATTAAGCAGCTCCCATTTGCCTGCATGCTGTGCCCCCATTTCTAGCCTCTAAATGGGGCCTGACACTTTCTGATGCGCCTCCACTAAGGTCGTTTCTTCCCTTTTCTTTTTACTTAGCTCCATATCCTTTAAGTCTTAGCTTGAATTTTAATTCTAAAATTCCCTGAAGTGTGTTACATGCCACTCATTCTTAGCAAAGAGTAATTTGAATAATGCTAGTCACAGATTAAAATACATATTTGTACTTTTGCTTTGTCTATGTCTACTTCCTTCCAGAATGTGGTTCATAGGAGGTTTATTCAGTTTTATTATAAATAATGTTTATAATAATATCACCCAGAACAGTTTCTGGTCCACTTTTAAGTAATTAATAAACATTTTTGAATGAACAAATGATTAATAATCAACTAACTAATAGAATTCACCTGTGCTGAATCTTTGCAGACAAATAAACCATGTATCATTAAAATAAAAAAATCAATTAACTTTAGAATGATATATAACAATAATAGTAGTAGTATTGATGATAGTCATGATAAAACAGAAAAATATTTAATCCAAAGTGTACTACCCAAAGATCATCTATATTATTTTCTATTCTATTCCAGACTTAATCTTTATCTGTAAACAATTTCTGAAAAACTGCTATCATAGATGAATTTTTGCTTTCTTTTGGCATATGAAATGCTGCATAATAAACATTACATTTCTAAGTATAAATGAGTAGTTACAATTTTTAATAACTGTGTAAAATGGTATAGAGTTGCTCTAGTGTGACTATCTTTACCCTGTTATCTGATATTTAGGCTGTTTTCTATATTTTGCTATTATGACTCTAACTTAAATGAATTGCTTCATGACCCTCCAGTGTAAGTAAGAAAGGTCAATTTTCTTTATTTTCATAAATCAAATAAAATCTGGCTAGGACTCCCACCTGTTAAGGTTAATGAGAAATATAATCCCAGTCATTTTTGAAACAGTTTCTGTGACTTTAATTGGTTTTACCAGGAACGTGGGGCTAATGTGGCTCAAGCAAATTAGAGAAGGTTTCTAGCTTCAGCTTATCTTTGTTCCTTTCATTTTCTATTACAATCCAGTGTGGGGGCTGGTCCTCACTGTCTTGCACTTAAGGCTGCTTCAAATGACAACAGTAATGACTGACTGACTGCTCTCAGAAGCTCTGCCCATTGGTAGCAGCTCTGATAGGCAAGCACCTTCCCTCTGCTACTTTTGCAACACAGTTTTCCCCCCATAAAAGCTCAAACTCGAACTTTAGTTGCAGTCTTCTGGCATTAACTTACTCTCCTGGTAGTTCACTCTCATCCTGTGACAATTTTAATTTCTTCCTTTATAAACCTGGACCTCTCAAACCAAGGCCTCTGTGGGGTTTACTTTAGTGCAGCTTCTGAAATAGAACAAAGAGAGCTTGTTAAGCACCCAGGAACTCCACTCCAAGAGGAGTCTTGAACTTTATAATACAAGACATACACATCTATTGTGTGAATGAGGGAAGGGAAAATTTTTCTTCTCGTAAGTCCTCTAAGAATTAGGCCCATGTTCATATTCCAATTGATTTCCCTATTATGTATATAATACTACAATACATATCATATAGCATATCACTTTTCCTCTAATAAATTAGTGGGTCAACTTTTATAAGTACTTTAACCGCTGTAACAAAGGGAACCCCCCTGAAACAGACAAGTTGGCATTCATTTCTGTAATTGTTATTATGAAACAATTTAGGAAATTCTAGCATGAAGATAAGGAGGAAACATGAGTCTCATGTGGTTAAGGAATATTGGGGAAGAAAGCTTCATTCTCAGCTTCTACTGTCACTGATGTTACAGTGACGCTTTCTGTTTATGACCCACATAGGAAATCTGACCCTACTCTGCTGGGCTAAGAAGTTCCAAAGGGCAATAGCAATTTACCAAAAGACATCAGAGAGTTATCAAGAGACTAAAATCAGGCTAGAACCTGGAAAGATTGAGATCCATAGAAGTGAGCCCCTGTTTGGGCTTGATCTCTTTAGGAGGGTATGGGTTGTTGGCTCCAGAGAAAAGAAGAGAATGAGAGCCTAACTGGTGACCTTGGCAGACCTGAAAGGAACAGAAGTTTGAATTCATGGCTGGAAAGAGAACAAAAATGTTCTGGTGAAAATTCCTGGCTTTGGGCTCATGCTTTTTTTTTTTTTTTTTAAATTAGTACTATGTGCCCTCCTCCCGCTCGCGCGGAGGGCCCGCCCCGCGGTGCCGCCCCCGGCAGCGCCAGTCAGGGCCCGCCCAGCCCACCGGCCCGGGTCCTGGGCTCATGCTTTATAGAGTTACATTATAGGAGTAAAGACAGACCAGCCCTGAAAAGGACTGGATTTCCTACAAACTCTTTTTATCTCTAAACTGAAAGAAGGTGGTTCTAGATGGTCAGGGCTTTCATAGCCAACAACAACAACAGAAACAGATTTATTACAGAACTCAGATCTGGCTGCTCACCACCGTGTTGAGACTCTGCCCTCCCAATGTGGGGAACATGGGTTTGACCCCTGGTTGGGGAACTAAGATCTCACATGCCACTCGGTGCACCTGAAAAAGCAACCATTACCCGAGAGGCAAGTCAAAAGGGAAATATTACTTCTAATCAGACAGCTGGCAATCTGGGTGAATTGTGTCCCTAAAAACTGGCACTCAGGATTCTGCTTAGCCATGAAAGTTTTTAAAGAAAAAAGGGAAATGATCTCAGCTAATCATTGAGATGGGGGTCAGAGTCCTTGCCATCCCTCACTCTGGGCAGGCTTGTTGACTTCTTGTGATCTTTCTTTAGATGCTATCTTGTTCAAACTGTGAGATTACTGAAGGGGAAGATTACTGAAGAGATCTTGTCATCTGTTAATTGCTTATTGTTCATTTCTACTTCTTAGAGTTACAGAAAGGACCAACAGGTTAAGCAAAGTATTGTGTGACCAAAAGATTTCAAAGATGTGATTGGGCTGGAGATGAGTAGAGCTTAGGAGTTAAGATTAGTTACAATATAGTACGATGTAGCTTTGCTAAAGGGGCCCCCTGCAGAGACCTCTTGCCTGCAAACAGCTTTTTCTTGCCAAAAGCTGTTTACGAATCCCCACTTGTCAGAATATCCTTCAATTTCTATGGGATTATGGGCAAAGGTCTATCTTCTATAACTTCTTCCTACTGACATGGGCACTGTAGTCTTAGAGTGGAAGATGTGACATGGGTCTGTGTAGCATCTCTTTGCTGACAGTTTTAGTTGCCTATTTACATATATAGGCAGGACAAACTATGATTATTTTTATGTCCACAAAGATATAGATTATTATGAGCAATAATGTTAATCCTACTCTCTTAAGGTCAGTTCTTGAAAGTGTGGTATCCACAGATTCAGTATTGCTCAAAATGGAGCAGCTAATGTCATGGTTACAGTTTGGTCATCATGAAGTTAGCTTTTTCCCTCTGGTGGTATTTAGGTTGATACAAATGTAACTATGGTTTTAGACTGACTTTTATGTCATTATAACTAGGCTCAAACACATGTTTATTACTTAAAATAAAGATCTGTTACAATCAACACATTTTTGCCAGAGAGAAATAAGTTTGCTTATTCCTGTAGCACACACATCTATGTCTCAGGATTCGATGAACTCTTGGAAAGCATTTTTTGCCTCCTGCTGGTTGTGGAAGGATTTTCTCTACAAAAAGTTGCTGAGACACTTGAATAAATGGCAGTTGACTGGCAAAAGTTCAGATGAATATGACAGATGAAGCAAAACTTTATAGCCCAATTCGTTCAACTCTTGAAGTGTTGGTTGTGCGACCTGTTGTTGGTCATTGTCATGGAGAAGAATTGGGTCCTTTCTGTTGACCAGTGCCTTCTGGTCAGTTGCAGTTTTTGGTGCATCTCATCAATTTGCTGCGCATACTTCTCAGATGTAAGGGATTCAGAAAGCTGTAGTGGATCAGACTGACAACAGATCACCAAGCAGTGACATGTCCTTTTTTTGGTGCAAGTTTGGCTTTGGGAAGCGCTTTCTAGCTTCTCAGTCTAGCCACTGAGCCTGTCATTGCTGAGTATCCTGTAAAATTCACTTTTCATTGCACATCACAATACGATTGAGAAATGGTTCATTGTTGCATAGAATAAGAAAATATAGCACTTCAATTTTTTTTGATTTTCAGTCAACTCACAAGGCACCTACTTATTGAGCTTTTCATCTTTCCAATTTGCTTCAAATGCTGAAAGACCATAGAATGGTTGATGTTGAGTTCTTTGGCAACTTGTCCAGGTTTGATGCACGATACTGGATTCTTGGGGCTGGTGCACTGGGATGACCCAGAGGGATGGTATGGGGAGGGAGGAGGGAGGAGGGTTCAGGATGGGGAACACATATATACCTGTGGCAGATTCATTTTGATACATGGCAAAACCAATATAATATTGTAAATTAAAAAAAAAAATTTAAAAAAAAGGATCAGTTTTGATGATGCTCTCAGCTGGTCGTTGTCAACTTCTGATGGCCAGCCACTACACTCCTCATCTTCAAGGCCCTCGTCTCCTTTGCAAAACTTCTTGAACCACCACTGCACTATACGTTCATTAGCAGTTCCTGGCTAAATGTGTTGTTGATGTTGTGAGTTGTCTCCACTGCTTTACAAAGTATTTTGAATTAAAATAAGAAGGTTGCTCAAATTTGCTTTTTGCCTGTTGTTTCCATAGTCTAAAATAAATATAAAATACACAGTGAGTAAAAAGTCCTTAGGAAAAAGAACAAAGTGAGAAATGCTCATTAAAATGATGCATAACATAACCACATTTACTTAAGAATGTATTCCAATATCAAATGGCAAATTTAAGTAATGCAAAACCGCAATTACTTTTGCACCAAACTAATAGTTATAGTATCTGTAAAACAATTGAGGAATATGCATTAGACACTGAGTCTGTGACTCTATTGTTCTAATTATTAACTGCTTGAGCTTAACCTCTTGAGACCAGGAGGACTGGGAGACTTCAGCTTTTCTACAAATGAGAGGAAGGGGATGTAAATGGGCCTTTGTCCTGGGAGAGGGGAGCACAGGGTTCTGCTCAACTTTAGTTTCTCTCTAGAGAAAGGTAATTTTTTAGGCTCAAGTTAATTTTCACAAACAATTTTGCAAATACAATGTCTGGTAAACAATTAAAAAAATTCAGGCACACAAAATGACAATACAACATGATCAAACAGTAGAAATAGCAAACAATAGAGATAGACATATAAGGACTTCAAATATGGAAGGGATGAAGCTATTGCACATCAACTTTTGAAAATATGTTCATAACTGAAAAAATACATGATTGTTTTGTAGAGAATTGGAAACTGGGAAAATATTAAATGTTGGCTCTAGTGCTATAAAGCATCATAATTAAAATTAATAGCACAAACATGAGAATAAGAGTACATTAGATAAAACTGAGACTTACTACTGAACAAGAAGATAAGTTAGAAGAGTAGCAACAGAAAATAATGACAAAAATATTTAAAGCAGAAAAGAAATGATTAAGAAACATAGACATGAGAGTGATAAGGTTTAATATAGGTATATAACAGAGAAGACCAAACCTGACTCCATATTGTGTCTATTCCTTTAGCTCTGACATTTGTGCTCTGTTGCCGATGCTTAGTCATGCTGGCTCTGCACCTTTGTCAATAAGAATATTGCCTATAACCTGAAACATACATAACAGACCATTCTCAAGGCTCTGTCTCCAAGGCTTGACTTTTAAAGGTATGAAAGAGATGTCTTTTATAGATAGAGAGATAAAAAGTCAAAGAATGGAGAATAAATTTGTCTTGTTGGAGTTTTACAGAAACATCATGACCAGAACTATGTTGACAACTACAAGAGTAAAGGATTCTGGCACCAAGAAGTTTGCTGCAACCGATCATACCCTCTCCCCTTTTAGTATGAAAGAAGCCTGAATTTTAACTCAGGTTAAGATGATTCTTTGGAGTAGTAGTCTCAGTCTACTGTCTTTCCAGTTAAGTCACTATTCCTTTCTCCAACAACTTGTCTCTTGATTTATTGTCTTTATGTGCGGTGATGAGCAATATGAACCTAGACCCAGTAACACATCTGATTAGAGACCCAGTAGAAGAGGAGAGGAACAATTAGACAGAAGCAATATTGTTGGTCTTCTCTAAACTGACAAATACAAAAATGTTAAAAGCAGTTAAACAACAGAAAACAAAACAAAAGACTGTCTTTAATAGAGCAAAATTTAGATTGATAATTTTCATTCAGTAAAAATCAATGGAAAATAGAAAATAATGTCACGACATATACAGGTCTGAAATAATTCTATATGCAAAAAACCCTTCAAGCAAAACAACTGTCAGCCAATAAATCAAACAAAAAAGCAAATGAACAAAACCCTAAAAGAAGACAGATATTTTTAGATGAATAAAGCCAGAGAAAATTTTTTGACAGCAGATATGAACAAAATAAGAAAAATTGTTCTTCAGACAGAAGAAAAATAAATTTTGATGAAGAATTCAAGGGGTAGAAGTAATACAAATAGTGAAAATAGTAAAGATATGGGTAACTTATCTTCAGAATTTTTGCCTTGAGAACACCATGAACAGTAAGAAAAGGCAAAAAGATATGATACTAGATGATGAGCCTCCTAGGTCAAAGATATCCAATATGCCACTGGAGAAGAGTGGAGATATAGCTCCAGAAAGAATGAAGAGGCTGAGCCAAAGCAGAAAAGACGCTCAGTTGTGGATGTGTCTCATGGTGAAAATGAAGTCTGATGCTATGAAGAACAATATTGCTTAGGAACTTGGAATGTTCAGTACATGAATCAAGGTAAATTGGACATTGTCAAGCAGGAGATGGCAAGAGTGAACACTGACATTTTAGAAACCAGTGAACTAAAATGGACCAGAATGGGTGAATTTAATTCAGATGACCATTATATCTACTACTGTGGGCAAGAATCCCTTAGTAGAAATGGAGTAGTCTTCATAGTCAACAAGAGTCCAAAATGCATAGTTGAGTGAAATCTCAAAAATGACAAAATCTCAAAATCCACTAAGAAGATTCCAGGAAACATCTATCTCTTCTTAATTGACTATGCTAAAGCCTTTGACTGTGTGGCTCACATCAAATTGTGGAAAATTCTTCAAGAGATGGGAATACCAGACCACCTTACTTGTCTCCTGAGAAACCTGTATGCAGACCAAGAAGCAACAGTTAGAATTGTACCTGGAACAATGGACTGGTTCAAAATTGGTAAAGGAGTGTGTCCAGGTTGCATATTGTCATCTTGCCTATTTAACTTATATGCAGGGTACATCATGTGAAATGCTGGGCTAGATGAAGCTCAATCTGGAATCAAGATTGCCAGAATTATCCATAACCTAAGATGTGCAGATGATACCACTCATGGCAGAAAGTGAAGAGTAAGTATAAAGCCTCTTAATGAAGGTGAAAGAGGAAAGTGAAAAATCTGACTTAAAACTCAACATTTAAAAAACTAAAATCATGGCATCCAGTCCCATCACTTCATGGCAAATAGAGGGGGAAAAATGGAAATAGTGACAGACTTTAAATTCTTGGGCTCAAAGTCACTGCTGACAGTGATTGCAGCCATGAAATTAAAAGACATTTGCTCCTTGGAAGAAAAACTATGACAAGCCTAAACAGTGTATTTAAAAGTAGAGACATCACTTTTCTGACAAAGGTCCGTATAGTCAAAGCTATGGTTTTTCCAGTAGTCATGTATGGATGTGAGAGTTGGACTTTAAAGAAGGTTGAGCATCAAAGAACTGATGCTTTCAAACTGTGGTCTGAAGAAGACTGTTGAGAGTCCCTTGGACCACAAAAAGTTTAAATCAGTCAATCCTGAGGGAAACCAACCCTGAATATTCATTGAAAGGACTGATGCTGAAGCTTAGATACTTTGGCCACCTGATGTGAAGAGCTGACTCACTGGAAAAGACCATGATGCTTGGAAAGACTGAGGGAGGAGGAGAAGAGGGTGGTGGGGGATGAGATGGTTAGATAACATCACCAACTCAATGGACATGAATTTGAGTAAACTCTGGGAGGTAGCGAAAGACAGGGAAGCCTGGTGTGCTACAGCTCATGGTGTCACAGAGAAATGGACATGCCTTAGTGTCTGAACAACAAGACTTTTTAATGATGGCATTTCTGACTGGTGAGGTGATGTCTCATTGTAGACTTGACTTGCATTTCTCAAATAATTAATTAGCAATATTGAATATCTTTTCAGGTGCCTGATGGCCACCTGTATGTATTCTTCAGGTCTTCTGCTCATTTTTTGATTCAGTTGTTTGAGTTTTATATATATGTATATGTATGTATATATTGAGTTTTGTGAGCTCTTTGTCTATTTTGGAGATTGATCCCTAGTCATTCACATCATTTGCAAATATTTTCTTCTATTCTGTAGGTTGTCTTTTTGTTTTGTTGATGATTTTCTTTGCTGTGCAAAAGGTTTTAAGTTTGATTAGACCCCATTTCTTTATTTTTTAGACTAACATATTCTTGATATCAAAACCTGAGAAGGACATTATTGGAAAAAAATACAAGCCAATTTCATTCATAAACATAGATGTAAAAATTTTAAGCAACATATAGTCAGATTGAAAGTAGATCTTTATGAAAGTATATAAACTGGGTTTATTAAAGGAATGCAGCTTCAGTTAATCATGAAAAAAATCAGTATAAATCATATTAGAAGAAAAAGTCAAAATTAATATAGATAAAGCATATAGCTAACTACAGAAATAGAAAAAATATTTTAAAGGTACTACTTATAGTCCCTTGGACTACAAGGAGGTCCAACCAGTCCATCCTAAAGGAGATCAGTCCTGGGGGTTCACTGGAAGGACTGATGCTAAAGCTGAAACTCCAATACTTTGGCCACCTCATGTGAAGAGTTGACTCATTGGAAAAGACCCTGATGCTGGGAGGGATTAGGGGCAAGAGGAGAAGGGGACGACAGAGGATGAGATGGCTGGGTGACATCACCGACTCGATAGACATGTGTTTGGGTTAACTCCAGGACTTGGTGATGGACAGGGAGTGCTGTCCAACGCAGGTGTGCTGCAATTAATGGGGTCACAAAGAGTTGGACACAACTGAGCGACTGAACTGAAATGAACTGAACTGACTTATAATAAGATTAAAATAAAAAGTACCTATGAATAAAACAGAAAGCATTTGTAAGGTCTCTATCCAGAAAGCTGCAAAACATTATTGAGATAAATAAAAGATCTAAATAAATTGAGCATTTATTGTTTGGAATCCTCAACATATCAGAGCTGTCAGTTCTTCTCAAATTGATCTACAGAGTCAATACAATTTCAGTTAAAATTTCATTTGTTTTTTTCCTGTGTAGAACTTGACAAACTGATTTTAAAATTAAGTGGAAATGCAAAAGGCAAATCTTTTCTCCAAGTGTAGCTTATCTTTTCATGCTCTTAACAGCGTATACTGAATAGCAAAAAATTTTAATCCAATCTTTTCTTTGCACTATACATTAAAAAATCTCAGAATGGATGATAGATAAAAGTGTAAAAATGAAAACTACAAAAAATCTGCAAGGTAACATAAAAGAAAAGCTTTGTGACTTTGAATGAGACACAGGTTTAATAGATACGATGCCAAGAGTACAATCTGTAAAGAGACAAACTAGTAATTGTGTAGTTTTATTTAAAATGTATTTATTGTATTCTTACCAAGATCAGCTGTGTTCTTCCCACACTCATTAATGCCATTTGAAATTTATATATAATATATAACTAATGTTCAACTTCATATTATTTAAAACAGCAAAATATGAGTGTGGAAAGAGAAGTATTTCTATAAAACTAAAAATTAAGTTGAATGTTTCAGAAAGACAGAATAAAGATTAATTGCTAAGTGAAAATACAGATTTTTAGTGTGGGATAGATAATTGCAACACATTGAAAGACATTATAAATATTTAGAAGGATTTTTTGCCCTCATGTTTAAAACAAATTCTGCTTGCTTAAAAACAAATACTTTGGAAATCATTGCAAATGCATTTTAATTTTGTTTTCTGCAAGAAAGTGACTGTGGAAATTTAATCAGTGGATTAATATTCAAAATGAGAGAAGTGATTCTATATTAAAGAAAGTGAAGTCGCTCAGTTGTGTCCAACTCTTTGCGACCCCATGGACTGTAGCCTACCAGGCTCTTCCGTCCATGGGATTTTCCAGGCAAGAGTACTGGAGTGGGTTGCCATTTCCTTCTCCAGAGGATCTTCCTGACCTAGGGATTGAACCCAGGTCTCCTGCATTGCAGGCAGATGCTTTACCGTCTGAGCCACCAGGGAAACTCAATTCTATATCAAAAGACTTCTAAATAACTGTACAGTTACATATTTCAAGTTATATAAAGTACCCATTAATAATTTGAACTTGAAATTTTTGATGAACTATCTACTGTGCCAATAGACTTAATAAGAGGGTTTCTAGTATATGCTAATTTATAGCTAAATATCATTTTGCATGTTAGCAAGATATATATTTGCAATATTTTCATTTTATTATTATGCTAAATAACAATATGTAGATAGATAACCTCTAAAGAATTTACTATTTCCTTCATGATTTATTTTTCATTACTACAAATAGTTTGCTAAGTTATTAATATGCAATACTGATAAAAGTATAGTACAAAAAAGATCTCGATAACCCAGATAACCACAGTGATGTTGTCACTCACTTAGAGCCAGACGTCTGGAGTGTGAAGTCAAGTGGACCTTAGGAAGTATTACTAACCAATAAACCTAGTGGAAGTGATGGAATTCCAGCTGAGCTTTTTAAAATACTAAAAGATGATGGTGTTAAAGTGCTGTACTCAATATGTCAGCAAAATTGGAAAACCTGCAGTGGCCACAAGACTAGAAAAATCAGTTTTCTTTCCAATTCCAAAGCAGGGCAGTGCTAAAAAATGTTCAAATTACTGGACAATTGTGCTTGCTTCCCATGCTAATAAGATTATGCTCAAAATCTTTCAAGCTAAGCTTCAGCAGAACATGAACTGAGAACTTCCAGATGTACAAGCTGGGTTTAGAAAAGGCAGAAGATCCAGAGATCAAATTGCCAACATCTGCTGGATCATAGAGAAAGCAAAGGAATTCCAGAAAAACATCTACCTCTGTTTCATTGACTACAGGAAAGCCTTTGACTATGTGGATCACAACAAATTGTAGAAAATTCTTAGAGATGGGAATACCAGACCACTTTATCTGTTTCATGAGAAGCCTGTATGCAGGTTAAGAAGCAACACTTAGAGCCTTACATGGAACAACTGACTGGTTCAAACTTGAGAAAGGAGTACAACAAAGCTATATATTATCACCCTGTTTATTTAACTTATATGCACAACACATCATGCAAAATGCTGGGCTGGATGAGTTACAAGCTGGAATCAAGATTGCCGGGAGAAATATCAACAACCTCAGATATGCAGATGATACCACTCTAATGGCAGAAAGTGAAGAGAAACTAAAGAACCTCTTGATTAGGGTTAAGGAGGAGAGTGAAAAAGCTGGCTTAAAATTCAACATTCAAAAAACTAAGATCAGGGCATCCAGTTACATCACTTCATGGTAAATAGAAGGGAGAAAGTACAAGAAGTGACAGACATTCCCTTCATGGGCTCCAATATCACTGCAGATGGTGACTGTAGCCATGAAATTAGAAGACCATTGCTTCTTGAAAGGAAGGCTATGACAAACTCAGGCAGTGTATTAAAAAGTAAAGACATCACTTTGTCAACAAAGATCTGTATAGCCCAAGCTATGGTCTTTCCAGTAGTCATGTACAGATGTGAGAGTTGGACCATAAAGAAGGCTGAGCACTGAATAATTGATGCTTTCAAACTGTGGTGCTGGAGAAGACTCTTTAGAGTCCCTTGGACCACAAGAAGATCAAAACAATCAATCCTAAAGCAAATCAATATTGAATATTCACTGGAAGGACTGATGCTGAAGCTGAAGCTCCAATACTTTGGCCACCTGATATGAGGAACTGACTCATTGGAAAAGACCCTGATGCTGGGAAAGATTGAGGGCAAAAGGAAAAGAAGGCCAGCATAGGATGAGATGCTTGGATGGTTGGATGGCATCACCATTCTCTGGACATGAACTTGGGCGAACTCCGGGAGATGGTGAGAGACAGAGAGGCCTGTCATGTTCCAGGGTGGGGAAGAACTGGACATGACTGAATGACTGAGGAACAACTGATAAATACCCAAAACTATGTTCAAGCAGTTTATGATTTTTTAGTTAAAGTTTTTATCTGATATGTGATTTATTTAGTGATCTATTTTTTCCCTTAAATTATCAGTGCATTCCAATGTTATTTACTGATTTTTTTCCTAACCCATTTTTGGGTGTAATTGATGGTTCATATTTTTAAAATATTTATTTTTTTCTACACTGGGTCTCAGTTGTGCAGGCGGGATTTTTCTTTGCAGCATGTGGAATCTTTCCTTGCAGTGTTCAGTCTCTTCCTTGGGTACACTGGTTTCTCTCTAGTCATGGTGAGTGGGCTCAGTAGTTGTGAGGATTTAATTGCTCAGAGGTGTTTGGGATCACAGTTCTTTGACCAGGGATCAAATCCATGTGCTCTGCACTGGAAGGCAGATTCTTAACCACTAGAACAGCAAGGAAGACCCAACTGTTCATACAATTTAAAATTAAAATCCTACAAAGAATTTAGCTTTCAGATGTTCCCTGGTGGTTCAGTGGCTAAGATATTGCATTTCCCATGCAGGAGACATGAGTTCCATTCCTGGTCAGGTAAGTAAGATCCCACATGCTGCATGTTGTGGCCAAAAATGAACAAAAAAATATTAAGAAAAAGGAAATTAGTTTTCATTTTCCCATAAAGTGAAAATTAAAGTTGCTCAGTAATGTCCAACTCACTGTGACCCCATAGACTATACACTCCATGGAATTCTCCAAACCAGAATACTGGAGTGGGTAGCCCTTCCCTTCTCCACGGAATCTTCCCAACACAGAGAGTGAACCCAGGTCTCTGCATTGCAGGTGGATTCTTTACCAGCTTAGCCACAAGGAAAGCCCTCATTTTTGCATAAGAAGAAAGTAAATTACTATCTTTTCCCACCTTGGAAGGAGAGGAAGAAAGAAAGGAAGGAGGTAGGGAAGGGAGAGAAGTTGCAATGAATTGTAATCTATCCATGCAGAGCAGTGATTCTCAATTGGGGGTGATTTTGCCCTCCAGGAGACATTTGGTAATATCTAGGGCCAGCAAATTTGGAAAACTCAGCAGTGGCCACAGGACTGGAAAAGGTCAGTTTTCATTCCAAACCCAAAGAAAGGCAATGCCAAAGAATGCTCAAACTACTGCACAATTGCACTCATCTCACATGCTAGTAAAGTAATGCTCAAAATTCTCCAAGCCAGGCTTCAGCAATATGTGAACTGTGAACTTCCTGATGTTCAAGCTGGTTTTAGAAAAGGCAGAGGAACCAGAGATCAAATTGCAAATATCCGCTGGATCATGGAAAAAGCAAGAGAGTTCCAGAAAAACATCTATTTCTGCTTTATTGACTATGCCAAAGCCTTTAACTGTGTGGATCACAATAGACTGTGGGAAATTCTGAAAGAGATGGGAATACTAGACCACTTGACCTGCCTCTTGAGAAACCTATATGCAGGTCAGGAAGCAACAGTTAGAACTGGACATGGAGCAATAGACTGGTTCCAAATAGGAAAAGGAGTACGTCAAGGCTGTATATTGTCACCCTGCTTATTTAACTTATATGCAGAGTACATCATGAGAAATGCTGGACTGGAAGACATACAAGCTGGAATCAAGATTGCCGGGAGAAATATCAATAACCTCAGATATGCAGATGACACCACCCTTATGGCAGAAAGTGAAGAGGAACTAAAAAGCCTCTTGATGAAAGTGAAAGTGGAGAGTGAAAAAGTTGGCTTAAAGCTCAACATTCAGAAAACAAAGATCATGGCATCTGGTCCCATCACTTCATGGGAAATAGATGGGGAAACAGTGGAAACAGTG
>NW_011495031.1:3105545-3122186 GCF_000754665.1 Bison bison bison
GTCAGACTTTATTTTTTTGGGCTCCAAAATCACTACAGATGGTGACTGCAGCCATGAAATTAAAAGATGCTTACTCCTTGGAAGGAAAGTTATAACCAATCTAGATAGCATATTCAAAAGCAGAAACATTACTTTGCCAACAAAGGTCTGTCCAGTCAAGGCTATGGTTTTTCCAGTGGTCATGTATGGATGTGAGAGTTGGACTGTGAAGAAAGCTGAGTGTGGAAGAATTGATGCTTTTGAACTGTGGTGTTGGAGAAGACTCTTGAGAGTCCCTTGGACTGTGAGGAGATCCAACCAGTCCATCCTAAAAGAGACCAGTCCTGTGTGTTCTTTGGAAGGACTGATGCTAAAGCTGAAACTCCAGTACTTTGGCCACCTCATGCCAAGAGTTGACTCATTGGAAAAGACTCTGATGCTGGGAGGGATTGGGGGCAGGAGGAGAAGGGGACGACAGAGGATGAGATGGCTGGATGGCATCACCGACTCAATGAATGTGAGTCTGAGTGAATTTCGGGAGCTGGTGATGGACAGGGAGGCCTGGAGTGCTGTGATTCATGGGGTCGCCGAGTCAGACACGACTGAGCGACTGAACCGAACTGAACTGAGGGACATTTTTGGTTGTCACTTAGGCAGTACTTCTGCTGCTTAGTGTAGAAGCCAGAGATGCTGCTAAATGTCCTATAACAAAGGCTTCACCAGTGATTCAGCGGTAAAGAATCTGCCTGCAATGCAGTAAATGCAAATTTGATCCCTGAGTCAGGAATATTCCTTGGAAGAGTGCATGGTAACCCAACCCAGTATTCTTGCCCGTGGAGAGAGGGGCCTGGCAGGCCACAGCCTGTGGCGTCATAAAGAGTTGGACGCGACTGAAGCAACTAAGCATGCATGCCAGTCCTACAATATACAGGACAGTCTCCAACAACAAAGAATTATCTGGTCCCACGTGCCGATAGTGCTGAATTGAAAAAAAATTTTTATTATTGTAAAGAAGTAACTAGAATGCCTTGAGAAAATCAGGGACACACATAATATGCTGAGAACTTATTGTTTAAAGCAGGGAGGCAAAAACGTGTTTTCCATGGGAAAGAAGCCTAATGTATACAATGTATACAACATTGTTATTAGATTATTATATACACTTGAAAATGAATATGCACTGAGCTGCCCTCTACATTCTTTCATTAAAAAGGTTTGTGGAGTATTAAGAGGATCTTGCTGGTAGAGAATTATATTGATTGAGGAAAATAGTCTTTGGGGAAATTTCTCAGATGTTTGATATAAATGGCTGCTTTCTGGGTATGGGAAATACCTTGCAAAGTTTCCTTCAAGTGAAAGTCATATCTCAATTATATCAGGGATCCATTCAAAGATACTTTACCCATGCTCTCCACATATGGCCCCAGAGTAGTTTTTAACAATAGTTTTACATGGTAAGTATTATATACCATATTTAACAAATAAAAGTACAGGATTGTATTTATTCTAGAAAAGTATTCATTATGTATCTGAAATTAATTGAACATCCTGTATTTTATCAGGCAATCCTTACATGTATTTAAACTACTTTTAATTCATTTTTAATATAAAGAAAAAAATTACATGTTAAACTTTTGATTCTCTTTAGCAGAGTCTTTCTCTAGCTTTATTGCATCTTTCTACTCTTTATTCTCTCTGCCTTCCCTGCACTGTGAATTCCATTTAATTACCACAGAATCAAAACTCTTGATTCACAAATTTTTTCTACTTAAATATTGGCCATTGGGGCTTCCCTGGTGGCTCAGAGGGTAAAAGAATCTGCCTGCAATGCAGGAAACCCAAGTTCAATCTCTGGATTGGGAAGATCCCCTGGAGAAGGAAGTGGCAACCCACTCCAATTATTCTTGCCTGGAGAATTCCATGGACAGAGGACCCTGGCCTTGGGCTACAGTCCATGGGATCACAGAGTCAGACACAGAGGAGCAATTAACACTTTCAGTTTGGGGAATGATTCTAAATAAAATACATTCCAAATATGACCTCTGAGCTTAAGAAATAGCATTTCCCAAGAAGAAGGCTGTATAGTGTTGGACAGTGGGGTGTAATACAGAAAATAAAATCTGCTATCAAAGAAAATCCACAGAGAAGAGAGGGGAAACCCAAACCTCTCCTCAGGCCTGCCACTTGCTACAGAGCAGCATTTCTCAAAATACTGTCTCTGGGCCACTTTCTCTCAGAATCATGGATTGCTTTTAAATGTGAATTCCTGGACCTGAATCAGAATGTCTATTTTGGGTAAATACCACAGGTACATTTGAAGTTTAAGTACCATGAGGCTAGAATTTTTGTGGTACAGGTGTGCGCACTATTGGAAAAATGTTAAAAACTAATGCTTTCTTTTGTTTTAGACTTTGTTTGGAGAATCTAATTGTTGTTTCTTAAACCATCCTGAATCCATATCCATGAACTCCCTTTTCTCCCCTACAACCACACAAACTTACTTTCCCAATATATACATTTTCATTCGTTCATTCATTAAATCTTTCATTCAACACACACTGAGAGGTGCAAGCCTCTGTGACTATTTTCAATGGAAATGTAAATATAAGCCTTATCATTACCTTTCTGAAGGACAGTGTCTTCATATTTTACATTTATGTCTTTCTCCATATTGTTGGCAGCCTAAAAAAAAAATACAGCTTTATTTTACTTATTTGTTTTCCTGTCACCTGTGGCAAATATTTAATTTGTTACTAAATGACATTTACGATTTTGAACTTGCTTGTTTCTGTGTCCCCAACATGCACTGGGGCCCAGCCTGCATTGACAATATGTGTGTATGCTTATCAAAGTGCCCTTGGGAAATGAAATAACATGTGAAACTCATTTTTTATTTTCCAGCAAACTTCATAACATTCTCCGTGATTCTATCCTTTGGATAGATTTCTAGTTTATCTTATATGTGAGAAATGACCTTATAACCTGTGTGTGACAGTTGTTTGGGTTTTATTAAGTGCCCTGCTAGCTGGTGATATAGGGGTATTACTCATAGATATTTGTTTGCTACCACCAGTAAGCCAAGAAAATTTATTTTTATATATTTAAGTGCAGTGTCTTTCTTCTCCTGCATGTCATTTAAAAGTAGTTCATAGAATAAGGAGAATACTGCCAATTTTAGCTTTAGATGTGGGAAAGAGATGGATTGCCATCATGAATCCCAGAGGTGAAACTTTGTAATACACTCATCTTCCAGGACAACCTAAGCTTGATGAAAATTAAACATAAATTTAAACTAAGAGGGTTTCTTTCTTTCTTTTTTTTTTTTTTTTTATACACAGGAACAATCAGCTCACTACCTCCCCTATTTCTACCCCAAAACTTCAGTGGAAAAGTGTCTGCAGAATACTTCCCTTGAACTTCTGACATACACCCCTACAGGAAAGCAAGCCACTTCTGTATACAGAGGGCAGTGGCATTTGTTGTTATTTTTGAAACAGTGATAGCTTAGTGGTCATTTCAAAGTTATAGCTAATTTCTGTCATGTGAAAACATCCATGGTCAGGAAATTCATCAGAACTTCAAAAACAAATTCTTAATTACATAGTTTCCTCATATATTAGACTCAAATCAGATATTTTATTAGTAAATCTCATACTGCTGAATAGGTGGAAATTTTAATAAAACTGTATTATTTCAATGTAACTCTGAACACTAATACCAAAGCAGATATAATCAGTTTCTGCTATCACAAAGGATTTGTGCATTCCACTCCACTTATATATGGCAATTAGATATGGCATTTTGGTTGAGAAAACATGAGAGTGTAGAGTGAATTATGTCTTAGGAGGTGGCTGGGTAGAGGTGATGTTGAGCTTGCTCTGGCCTTTGGTGTTAGACAGTTCCCTTCCCGCTCAGTTCCTCTTTACATATCCATTTGGATCCAAATGTGCCTATGAAGACTTGTGTTTTTTTTTTTTCTTTCTTTCTTTTGTTCATTTTCACAAAGATGCCTGGAAAACAATGAAGCACAGAAAACAGTTTATGGTTGTGGTGCTGCGGATGCCTGAGAGGCACTCTACTCGAAAATAAACGGCAAGATTTTGGTTTCATACAGCTATACAAACTTGGGGAAAGTACTCCATTTCCCTGAACCTCAGTTTCATATTAAAATAGAGGTAATAGTATCATAGGCATGTAGTGATATTTGAATTAAAGGCAAACTGTTTGTAATAACAAACAATTGGAAACAACACAAAGGTACATTCATGGGGGGTTGAGTCAACCATGGTGTGTGCCTTTAATGAAACCCTGCAGAGCTGCAACTGAAGGAAGCTCTCCAAGTGAATGTGAGTGAACTCCATGCCAAATTGGAAACAACCACACACAAAGAAAAGGATTTCTAATGGCTTTAGAACTCTGCATACAGTTATTGGTATATATTCTAAGGACAAAAACAACTGTGAAAAATATTAAACTTCAGTCAGTAATTTTACTCAGTATTAATATTGGTACAGTTATTTTGAATTTATTTTCGTTAATGTAGGATAGAGCAAGAATGAATATTAAAGTTAGTGGGAAACAAATTTTAAGTGTAAGATAAAAGATGTGTAAGTACAGAATCAAAAAAATGAAGGAAAAAAATGTAAAATGTTACATTTGGATGGAAAATATCTGTATGAACTCATGATGTTAGAATACTTGTTTTTTTTCTAGCTTTGTCCACTGAGAAAGCCTGAAACCACTGATAACCCAGTGAAACCATTTAATTCAGATTGGGACTTGAACCCATGTTCTGGGACTTGAACCCATGCGGCTGGGGACTCAAACTCACATAACCAGGACTTGAACCTGGCTGAAATCCTGCTTAGGACTTGAACCCATGTGGCTGGAACTCAAACCCAGCCAGAACCCGTGGTACCTGGTTTCAGGACCTAATGAAGCTCAGATTTTTGATATCTCATCACAGAAAGAATTCAGTGATAAAATTGATAGGTGAGAAGTGGATTTATTCAGATTCAGAGAGAAGCACACTTCACAGACAGAATGTGGGCCATTGCAGAGGGCAAGGGCGGTGGCCTCAAAGTGTGGTGTGGTTAGCTTTTATGGGCTGGTTAACTTCATGGGCTGAGTGGGAGGATTATTCCAACTATTTTGGGGAATAGATGGAGATTCCCAGGAATTTGGCCACCATCCACTTTTTGGTCTTTTGAGAGTGTCTTGGAACTCTCATGGTGCCTCTGGGGGTGTCATTTCACTTGTTGATCAAGGATCAAGGTTTAGTCGAAGTTGACTTGTCTGCCATCTTGGATCCATCTGATTCTAATCAGTTTATGTTGTGTCCTCTGGGTTATGTCATTCTGTCAAAAGTTGTGCCCTACCCCTTTCCCTCCCGTTTAACCAGGAGCAAAGAATCTCTTGGTATCCAAACTGTGATTTCTTTTCATAGAAAAATATTCTTGGAAAAATAGCTGCTCCAGGTTTGGGATATTTTGTGCCAGAAAGTAAACAAGTCATCAAAAAAATATATCAAAAGTTTATGGGAACCAGTTTGAAAGGATTCTAACTTACCAAATTTGATCATTATACATAAAGCAATTAATTGAAAGTCACTGAATATATAAAAATCATGAATTAATATTGATATTTAACAGCAACTATAAAACAGACATGGAACTCTCATTCACCACCATTGACAAGTACTATTAAATGAACTCCTTACTTTGGAAGTTTGCAATTAGAAAGAGAGAGTTAAGTATTTATCCTACCTTTCTCCCAGGACTATAATTCAGGGTAAGGAAATAGCTTATGTTGAAGTTCTCTCAAGTTACTTCATAGAAGAATGCACACTAAAATGCAGAAGGAATGATGCAATATAAAAAATAATTCTTAATCTCTAACATAATATTTGACTCAAGCAAGCATTATCACTCAATGCTAAATCATTAGGCAAAAGGCTTCTTACAAGGCCAAAGTATTACTCTATTGATGGCTTTCTAACCACAAAGGGAAAAACTTACCTTGATAATAGAGAGATCCATGTGTCACCATCTTAACCCAGTGATCAAACTTGCAGCACTAGGGGGAAAAATAAATATAATGGGCCTCCTGATGTGATGTGGTATGAAATACACAGCATCTCTGAGAAAATATTCTTGCCAAACATATTCAGCTTGAATTCACTACAGAAAATATTATAGAGCTCAGAAGAACCAGTAAAATGATATCACAGGAAACAGTTGAACATATCTGTACTGTGGGGCATTCATCAGCTTGATGCCTGGTGATATCTAGCCTGATGCCAACTTTGTGATGGTTAAATAGGTCAAAGAGGCCAGAGTCTTCATGATCGGGGTACTGTTGTGAAAGTGTTCTCATTTGAATTTTCTGGCTTATGGATCTTGGGCTTATCTCCTGGGACATGATGATTTATTACAAGCATGGGTTGCCCATGATCAAAGAACCTAAAATACCCCTAAAATGAGCCGAGCACTAAGGATTTCATTTTTTTAAGTAATAGAGATTAGTATAAACTGAATTTGCCAGCAATTCTTAGTTTTTCTTTTCAATAGTGCTATTTTGGTTAATGTATTAATAACTTAGAAATGGTTACAAAAGGACAGTTATTTTGTCAAAACATTCTTAAACATACCACAAATATCTGTTGAATTTATACATTAAGATATTAAAAATGTAAAATATTTAGTGAATATTTTATATTTATAACTGTGAATACTGAGTTATGTCATAATTACATAATTATGTAGTTATTGTCATAATTACATTAAAGTAAGCAGAATACAGTAGAATAAGGTTAAGCTTTGTCTCCATATATATTTAAAATTTGGGTTCTTTTATAATAATATGTAATATATGCAGTTAAAATTCTATATTTATTATAAAACTTATATATGTGCATTATTATTTCCAGTGGGTTTTAAGTCATACAGCTTTATGTTTTTTCAGAGGGGCATATTTCCACTAACCCCTTTAAAGTTTAGAATTCAATCTTCTGAGTTGTTGAAGTATCAATAAACTTGCTCTGTATGTTTGTGTATAAAAGACATTTTCTTAATTTAAAAATTTGTTCTTGAATGAAGCAAAATCTCTAAGCACCAAAAACGGCAATTATAAATAAATTTTAAGGTTGGATGTTTAAACAATCAATGATAGTTTTAAATGAAGCCTAACTAATAGAAATCATTGTGATTTCAAATAAGTTGAGTATAAAAGGAGACAGAACAATAAATGAGATCTCATTTAATAAATGTATAGTGATAACACTACTATCACAAACACAAAGTCAACTTTATGCAGATTAAGCCTGAAGCTAATTTATATTTCATGCCTTTTATTAACTGATATCCAATGAGAATTATTCACATTTTTTTCACTATATCACTCTTAATGAAACTCTGCTCTGTTTTGCATGTGAGTTGCACCGTTTCATAAAATTTTCAGCAGTCTTTGACTTGCTAAATAAAGTGGTCACTCAAATCTCATTTTCTGTCTGAGTGCAGAAAGCTGAATGGACACTGAATTAATCCTGCATATTGTCTCTGCTTGATTAGGTCTCCAAGAGATCTTTGTCCTGTCACCTTTAATGGACTCTGTCTAATGGACTCATTAGTGAATTTCTTATCATTTTTAGGAGAAAGATGCAATCTTACAAAGCTGTCCTTCATGTGTTTGGAAATTATTATAATTTATGTATGCCTTAAACACTTATTCAAAAATCAAGAATGAAGAGACTCTACTTTATTTGGACACCATAATATTGTAACAATGACATGCTGATTACAATGAGGGGTCTAAGAATACTATTTCTTGCTGATTACTCATGTTATATTCAAAACTAGTAGTTAAAGCGGACACATTCTTTAATTCAATAGCTTTATATTACACCATAGTCAGAAAATTTGCAGCTGGGAAAATGGAGATTTTCTTGGCTACAGTTATCTATAAGTGCAGAAAAACTAATAATAAATGACTTACTGATATCATGCAAATCTCTCTAAATTCATGCTATGGGGATTTACATTTTAATATTACTTTGCATTACAGCCCAATAATGAATACTCATGTTTGTTATCTTACACTACACTCTTTCTTCTCTGTCTCTTTTCTTGGATTCTCTTGTTATTTTGGTTAATGAAATTCATGATAGTAGAGAAAATGAATTTTAGACAAATATTTAATTCTGAGAAATATCTATTTATTTTACTATTTTTATTGTGATTGTATTCTTATACCCTTAATTACTTTGTTAAAACTTGCCATTCATAGGCCTATCACTTGAGAAAATTTGTTAAAGTTTCATTACCTGATTTCTTTGAACTCTATCATTTTAATTATTGATTTTTTATTTATTAAATATAGGAAGAAAATGTCAATATTGATATTCTTGAAGACTTTAACACATTTTTTTTTTCTTTGCTTGAAAGCATTTCTTTGATTTTGTTTTGCTAATTGCCTGATCCCAGTGTCTGATGAGGAAAGCTAGGGGAAATGGAGAACTAGCAAGTAACTGCTAGGTAACCCAAAGCAGTATGTGTGTGTGTGTGTGTGTGTGTGTGTGACAGGGGTGGAAGAGGAGAGTATAAAGTTCTTTCCAGAGATGATGGTCAATGGAATCAGAGGGCATATGCTGAAGTCAAGTTCTGGAGGGATATCAGTATGGAGGTTGAGTTATCCATCCAGGAAAAGTTGTCTATAGCAAAGGCATTCTGGAGAAAGAGCTAGGGAATTTCTGGGGTTTCCTGGCCCTGGAACAATTAATTATCTGTGATGGACAATTAGAAAAATTCCAGATGCAAAAAGCAAGCCAATGGTTTTTATTTTTTTGGTTTGTTTTATATTTTTAGCACACCAATTACTGAACAAACTTTCTAAAAGGGATTTAATAAGACTGGTATCTTTTGAATAGTCCTTCAACAACTTGTTCTTATAAACTTTCTGCATGTTACAGAATTTTAAAATTTTTCACTGTACAAAAAAGATACTCAGTACTTTAATTTTTTGAGTCTTGAATACAGTGTTTTCTTCACCTAAACTGTTAGTTCCCTTCTTACTTGTCTGACAAACTCTAATTCTTCCTTCATGACGCAACTCAAATGTCACCTGTTCCGTGACGCTTTCCTTAAGACAGCCCTACACACCTCTCTGCCCAGATTTACTAGTTGTTCTGTGTTTAGTACTCTTTTAAGGTGTTTCTTTCTTAAAATGTGTCACTTATTATCATTTGGAGAAGCTATTGGGGTTAACTAAGGCTCAGTCTCTCATGATAACCAGCATAGTTAACAATAGTTAATGAAGCTAACTTGTCATAAATTTTAGTACAATTTTTGAACAGCTGAAATGTTTACAGCACTCAATGTTCATGTGGTGCACAGTGTAGTGAGTGTGAATGTGAAGAAGAAAAGGAACCAACCACCATCTGGTAGGTATAAATGTCTGTGATGAGAAGTCAGTCAGTGGAAGGCTGTGTTTGAAAATGAGAAGGAATAAAAATAGTGGACGTTAGGACTACTGAGAAGCAGAACTGATGGAGACAAGAGAATGAGAGATGTCGACAGAAAAAAAAAAGTTTGAAGAAATAATGGCCCCAAATTTGATTAAAAGTATAAACAGATTGAGGACATTTATCAGACATGAAACACAAAAAACTACACTGACACTTCAAAATCAAATTGCTTAACACCAGTGACAAATAGAAAACCTATAAAGGAACCAGAGGGAAAAAAGACCACTTTATATAGAAAGAAACAAAGTCAAAGATGGCAGCAGATTTTTCATGTGAAAGAATGTAGGTTAGAAGATAGTGATGCAACATTATTAAAATAATGGAAGAAAAGAAGCTCTGTCAATTTAGAATTTTTCACCCAGTAAAAATCTGTTTCAAAAATGAAGGTAACCATTCCTAAGAGAAATAATATATGTCAACACAAAGACATGTACACAAATGTTCATAGAAAAATTATTTGTCATCACCAGAAACAACCCAAATGGTCATCAACTAGTGAAAGGAAGAATGAAATATGGTATATCTATATAATGAAATAATATTTAGCAATAAAAAGGTATAAACTACTTACATTTACTACAATATGGACGAACCACAGAAACATTATGTTATATAAGGCAAGGCAGATGCAAAAGACTATGTTGCAGAATCCCATTCATCTGAAATGCTTAGAAGGCACGAATCTATAGGAAGAAAGCAAATTAGAGGTTGCCTGAGGCTGAAACAAGAGAGACTAACTGTGAAAATGGATGACAGAATTTTTTGATGATGTAAACATTCAAAACCACTTTAGAATGCTTGCACAATTTTACAAATTTACTGAATTACAAATACATTGAATTTTATATTTATAAATGGTGAATTTTATATTATGTAAATTACACCTCAATAAATCTTTAAAAAATGAAGGTAGAATAAAGACCTTTTTAGACATACAGAAGCTGAAAGAATTTAATGACAGACGTTCTCTTCAAGAAATGTTGATGGAAGTCCTTTAAGCACAAGAAAAATGTAATTAGTCAGAAAGATGGATCTATATGAAGAAACACTTTAGGAAATAATATATAGTTTTAAAACCAAAATAGCAATAATATAGTTGCTATAATATTTATAGAATATATAAAAGTAAAACATATGACAATAGCACAAAAAACAGGGAGGGAAACCATGAGTATATTGCTTTATTGTTCTTATACCAAAATGTAAAGTTAATGTCACATGACAGCCTGAAAAATCCCATGGACGGAGGAGCCTGGTAGGCTGCAGTCCATGGGGTCGCTAAGAGTAGGATATGACTAAACGACTTCACTTTCACTTTTCACTTTCATGCATTGGAGAAGGAAATGGCAACCCACTCCAGTGTTCTTGCTTGGAGAATCCCAGGGACGGGGGAGCCTGGTGGGCTGCCGTCTACGGGGTCTCACAGAGTCGGACACAACTGAAGTGACTTAGTAGTAGTAGTAGATTTTAATAAAGTAAAAATGTATTATAAATCTTGATGCAATCATTAATGTTAACATAAGAATTTTAGCTAATAAACCAACAAAAGAGATAAAATGGAATTATAAAAATTACTTGATCCAAAGAAAGGCAAATAAAGGGGAAAAGGGAACAAAGGTGGGACAAATAAAAGACAAACATCAAGATCACCAACCTAAACATAGCAATATCAGTAATAAAATTGATTGTAAATAGTCTAAATATTCCAGTAAAAAAAAGTGAATGTAATGTTGAATGAAACAGAATATCTAATGATATGCTGCTTATAAAAATAGACTTTAGTATAAAGACATAAATAGGTTAAAATTTAAAAAATGAATAAAAGACATGACATTCTAACATGAAGCAAAGAAACCCAGGCTGGTTATATTACTGTCAGATAAAATAGATTTTAAGACAAATATATTACAAGAGATAAAAAGTATCTTGAAGATTATACAAGAACCAGATCTTAAATATTACGCATCTAATAATAGGGCTTCAAAATACTTGGTGTAAAAATTGTAAGGAGAAATAGACAAGTTTACATTTACAGTTGGAGATTTCAAAACTTAATATCAATAGCTGATCAAATGAATAGACAGCAAATCATTAAGAATATCAAATACTATCAACCAACTTGACATAATTTATAAGACACTGAATCCAGGAACAACAACAGAATAAGCATTCTTTTCAAGCACCCTTAGAACATTTATAAAGACAGATGAAATTCTGGGTCATAAAACAAGTCTCAAAAAATTTAAGAATATTAGATCATACAAAGAATGTTATCTAATAGCAGGTAATAACAATAATAAATAATTAAATAATAAATAAATAATAAATAGAAATCAATAGCAGATATTGTGCAAAACAACTTATAAATATTTGAAACATTATTGCACACTTTTAAATAAAACCTGTGGGTCTAAGAATATTTCAAAAAGGAAATGAGAAAGTATTTAGAATAGAATTAAAATTAAAATATAACATTGGAGAAGGAACTGGTAACCCATTCCAGAATTCTTGCCTGGGAAATCCCATTGACCAAGGAGCTTGGTGGGTTACAGTCCATGAAGCTGCAAGAGTCAGACATGACTTAGTGACTAAACCATCACCAAGACCAAAAATATACCAAAATTTATGGGATACCAAATGTGTTAGAATAACAGTTCCCCCCTCAACCAAATATGCACATGTCCTTGTCCCTAGAACCTGTGAATATGTTACTTTTCATGGCAAAAAGGACTTTGGCCAATGGGACTAACTTAAGGATCTTGATATTAGTTTGCAAATATTTCTCATAAAGGGATATGAAAAGATGTTCAACATCATTGTTATTTGTTTGTTTAGTCACTAAGTCATGTCTGACTCTTGCAACCCAATGGACTGTAACCCACCAGGCTTTTCTGGCCATGGGATTTCCCAGGCAAGAATACTGGAGTGTGTTGCCATTTCCTTATCCAGGGGATCATCTGATCCAGGGATTGAACCCATGTCTGTTGCATTGACAGATTGATTCTTTACCACAGAGCCACAGGGAAGCCCAGCGTCAGTAGTCACTAAGAAATGTGAATAAAACCACAGTGATATATATCACTACACACTTACTGGAATGCCTTAAATTTAAAAAGATTGATTATATCAAGTGTTGGTGAAAATGCAGTAACTAATATTCTAGCACCTTGGGTGAGAACACTTTGGAAAACAATTTAGCAATTTCTTAAAGAGTTAAATACACGCTCAGCTATGCTCCAGACATTCAACACCTAGGTATTGATGTTCACTGTTGAGAAATGTAAACATATGAACAAAGTTTTAGACTTAATATTCATAGAAACTTTATTTATAATAGCCAAAAATTGGGTAAAAATAACCCTAAATGCTTTTCAATTGGTAAATTTGTAAACTACAGTCCCCACAATGGAATACTATTCAGCAATAAAGAAGACTGAGTTATGATAGACCCAATAGCATAAATAAATCTCAAAATAATTATGCTGGGTGATATTAGCCAGGTGAAAATGTACATTAATTTTTAAATATAAAATTCTAGAAAATGAAACTAACTCACAGAAAACAAGTCAGTTATTTCCTGGGTACAGAGTAGGGATGGCAATGTGTGAGAGAGGAATTACCCGGGGGTAAAATTAAACTTTTGTTGGGGATGGATATTGTTGTTATCTTGATTGTGATGATTATTTTATGGTTGTATACATATGTCAAAACTTAACAAATTATATACTTTAAACATACACAGTTTATTGTATCTTAATTATATGTCCATAAAGCTACCAATGAAATGCACACACAATAATATACAGCTAAACATATACCCACTAAATTAACTATAGTAAAAAATCATTGAAAATACTAAATGTTGGAGAAAATTAGCAGAAACTGGAACCTTCATACATTGCTTGTGGTAATGCAAAAAGGTACACTTATGATTAGCAAAATGCTAAACTTATGATTGTCATTTGACCTAGTAATTTCATTCCTTGGTATATATCCTGGAGAAAAATAACATATGTTCATGAGAATTGCAATGCAAATGTTCATAGGAACTTCATTCATAACAGACAAAAAATGAAAACAGTCCAGGGTTAACCAACTGGTGAAGACATAGACACAATGTGGCATATTCATACGATCAAATACTATCCAACAATAAAAATGAAAAAAAAGACCATTCCATGCAAAATCATGAATGAACCTAAAGAACATACAAAGTGAAGGAATTCAGACACAAAATATTATATAGTGTACTTTTCAATTTGTACAAAATGTCTATAAAATGCAAAGATCAGTGTTTGCTTGGGACTAGGGGAGGGAAAGGGAATTGACAAGGGACAGAATAGAATTCGGGGAATGGTAGAAAGTTTCTAAATCTGGAATGTGGTCGTAGTGTGTCACTATACAAATCTGGGCTTCCCTGGTGGCTCAGAGTTAACGAATTTGCCTCCTTACAGAAGGCAAATTTTGATCCCTGGGTTGGGAAGATCCCCTGGAGAAGGGCATGGCAACTCACTCCAGTATTCTTGCCTGGAGAATTCCATGGACAGACGAGTTTGGCAGGCTACAGTTCATGGGGTCACAATGAGTAGGGCATGACTGAAGTGACTGAGCATGCATGCATATAAATTTACTAAAAATCATTCTGCATATTTTAAATAGGTGAATTTTATAGTATGTCATGTATGCCTCAATGAAAATGTTAAAAATGCAAAAAAGCAAAACAAAACATGGAGTACGTACCATGTGTCACATATTGTGGGATATAAAAGAAGATAATGTGTTATATGTGATAATTGAGAATATCAAAATTTGGGTGAATGTTAGCTAAATCTCTCTCCTTTCTTCCCTGTGACTGGTGTATTTGAAGTTACCTAGCTGACACTGTCTGAGGTTTAGAGGCCACCGCCTGGGAACAAGGCTCTGTGCTCTTCCATGTCCTTAGCTCATTCAGTAAAGAGGAGTCTTCTTTTTTTTTTTTTTTTCTGTTAGAGGTATTTATTTTTCTAAATCCAAAACCGAGGTGGTGATGCCATTATTCTTCTTGCATCAGGGTAGGGTAGATTTAATAGATAACAGTTGTAAAGTCCTTGGAGGTATTCAGGGAAAAGAGCTTGACACAGTCTCTACAGGTTTAATGACTAAAATGTCCTGTTTGCTACTTCCCAACTGTCACCTCTTCCCTGTATTCATTACTTTTGTCTACTCTAAATATAATTGCTCACATCAATGAGCTGGTGAGTAAACTCACACATATCAAGTCTGCCAATAAAACTGAAGTCAGGTTCAATTCCTTTGGGGGAGAAATAATGAAGTTAGCACCATATTCCTGCTTGTTTCTTTAATGGAATTAGAGAGGATGTTTTCCTCAAACATTTTATTCTCTGAGAAGTTCTGCTTCTTCCAAGCACTTTAAAGTGCTTGATTTTGGATGCTATGAAACATTACAAAAGTGTACCGTGCATTATCATTATATGTTGAAAAATACTAATTTAAAAATTGGCTTTCCTGGTGGCTCAGATGGTAAAGAATCTGCCTGCAATGCGGGAGGCCAGGGTTTGATCCCTGGGTTGAAAAGTCCCCTTGGGGAAGGGAATGGCGACCTATTCCAGTATTCTTGCCTGGAAAACTGGACATGACTAAGCGACTAACACTTTTTTTCTCTTAGAGATACATTTGTTAGGTTACTCCTTTATGCCCATGAATGCAGCTGAGTCAGCATTGTTGAAGTGTCCCCGGCTCTGCTGCCATCATGTCTAAGTCAGAATCTCCCAAAGAACCCAAACAGCTGCAGAAGCTCTTCTTGGAGGGACGAGCTTCGACACAACTGACGAGAGCCTGAGGAGCCATTTTGAGTAATGGGGAATGCTCACAGACTTGTGGTAATGAGGCATCCAAACACCAAGCATTCTAGAGGCTTCCAGTTTGTCAAATATGCCACTATGGAGGATGTGGACACGACCAAAATGTAAGGCCACCTAAGGTGGATGAAAGAGTTGTGGAACCCAAGAGAGCTGTCTCAGAAGAAGATTCTCTAAGACCTGGTACCCACATTAACTGTGAAAAAGATTTTTGTTGGTGGCATTAAAGAAGATACTGAAGAACTTCACTTGAGAGATTATTTTGAACAGTATGGGAAAATTGAAGTGATCGAAATCGTGACTGACCGAGGCAGTGGCAAAAAGCAAGCTTTGCTTTTGTAATCTTTGATGACCATGACTCTTTAGACAAGACTGTCATTCATAAATATCACACTGTGAAGGGCCACAAATGTGAAGTTAGGAAAGCCCTATGTAAGCAAGAGATGGCTAGTGCTTCGTCCAGCCAAAGAGGTGGAAGTGGTCCTGGAAACTTTGGTGGTGGTCGTGGAGATGGTTTTGGTGGGAATGACAACTTTGGTCATGGAGGAAGCTTCAGTGATTGAAGTGGCTTTGGTGGAAACTGTGGAGGGGTGGATACGGTGGCAGTGGGGATGGCTATAATGGATTTGGTAATAATGGAAGCATTTTTGGACAATGATTTTGGCAGTTACAACAATCAATCTTCAAATTTTGGTTCCATGAAAGGACGAAACTTTGGAGGCAGAAGTTCTGACCCCTATGGTAGTGGAGGCCAATACTTTGCCAAACCATGAAACCAAGGTGGCTATGGTGGTTCCAGCAGCAGCAGTAGTAGCTATCACAGTGGGAGAAGGTTTTAATTACTGCCAGGAAACAAAACTTAGCAGAAGAGGAGAGCCAGAGAAGTGACAGGCAAGTTACACGTTAGAACAGATTTGTGAACTCAGCCAAGCACAGTGGTGGCAGGGTCTAACTGCTATAAAGAAGACATATTTTAGACAACACTCATGTTTATGGGCAAAAACTCCAGAACTACTGTACTTGTGACTAATTGTATGAGTTCAGTTCAGTTCAGTTCAGTCGCTCAGTCGTGTCTGACTCTGCGACCCCACGAACCTTAGCACGCCAGGCCTCACTGTCCATCACCAACTCCCGGAGATCACTCAAACTCATGTCTATTGAGTCTGTGATGCCATCCAACCATCTCAACTTCTGTCATCCCCTTCTCCTCCTGCCCCCAATCCCTCCCAGCATCAGAGTCTTTTCCAATGAGTCAACTCTTCGCATGAGGTGGCCAAAGTATTT
>NW_011495031.1:3122550-3154776 GCF_000754665.1 Bison bison bison
AGACACAACTGAACAACTGAACTGAACTGAACTGATGGGACCCATGCTATGATCTTAGTTTTCTGAATGTTGTGTTTTAAGCCAACTTTTTCACTCTCCTCTTTCACTTTCATCAAGAGGCTCTTTAGTTCATCTGCATATCTGAGGTTATTGATATTTCTCCTGGCAATCTTGATTAATAGGTTATTTTAGTTTCTGTTCTGTGAAAAGTGCAAAGCATTCTAACCAAGTGTTTCAAAGTAGTTTTTTTTTTTTTTGCACCCATGTTGTTGATTGCTAAATGTAATAGTCTGATCATGATGCTGAATAAATGTATCTTTTTTTTTTTTTTTTAACCTGCTGTGTAAAGTTAGTCTACTCTGAAGCCATTTTGGTAAACTACCCCAAAAGTGTGAAGTTGGAATTCCTTCAGGGTGATGCCAGGTTCTATTTGAAATTTATCTACAACCTGCTTTGGTGGAGAAGCTGTTGTCTTCAGAACTTTGGTGTAGTTGAACTGACAGTTACTGTATTGTGACCTGGAGTTCACTGTTAAAAGTGTCACAGATGCAAAGGCATGGAGTTTTATTTATTTATTTTTGGTTATTAATGAATGTTGGCACATGCTCTGCATTATATATAAACTGAATTATGGTACCAGATAAAGTTATAGATGGGAATGAGACTTGTGTATCATCCATTATCATGTGTAATCAATAAAATATTTAATGCCTCCCTAAAAAAAACTAGTTAATCTAATGCATTAGCATGATTATCAAAATGGCTTAAATAATTTCTCTTGGATAAATATACAGGAACGGAAGGGTTGAGATATACGGTAGATACACATCTAAGTTCATAAGAGGCTGCCAAACAGTTTTCCAGTGTGAGTGTGCAATTTTTACATCCCCACGAGCTGTGCATGAGACTTTTGGTTATTAGAGCAAGTGACATGGAAACTTTAAACGGTCAAATAATATAAATGGAGATGTACACATACATACACACACAAAGCAGGTAGAAGTCAACTGTTTATATAATGTTATATACTATGTACTTGAGTCACTTTAAACTCTTGAGTCATTCTAAGCATTTTTAGAATGACTTAAAAATTCAATTGCTTATATAATGTTATATATTATGTACCTCAGTCACTATAAATATTTAATATTTATTTAAATATGAAATAAAATATTTAATACACCCATTTTGGGGTTATTAAATATTTTATTGATTACACATGATAATGGATGATACACAAGTTTCATTCCCTTAGTTTCTGGGAGCAAGGAATCTGGTGGTTTAGGTGACTCGAGTAATAGTACACAGGAGAGGTAATGAGAACTTGAACAAAGAAAGCTGGGTTAGGAGTGATCAGGGAGAAAGAAATAGAATAATGTAGACATAAACTGGGCTTCCCAGGTGGCACTAGTGGTAAAGAACCCACCTGCCAATGCAGAAGACATAGAGACACAGGTTCGATCTCTGGGTCAGGAAGATTCCCTGGAGGAGAACACGGCAACTCAGTCTAGTATTTTTGCCCGAAGAAACCCAGTGGACAGAGGAGCCTGGCAGGCATGACTGAAGTGACTTAGCACCCATGCAGACATAAACTATAGGATGGAATTAATTTGATATGGGGATCAAGGAAGAGGAAAGAATTAACAGTGATTTGAGATTTGGGGCTAGCTATAGTACCTGGAGAAGGCAATGGCACCCCACTCCAGTACTCTTACCTGGAAAATCCCATGGATGGAGGAGCCTGGTAAGCTTCAGTCCATGGGGTCGCGAAGAGTCAGACACGACTGAGTGACTTCACTTTTACTTTTCACTTTCATGCATTGGAGAAGGAAATAGCAACTCACTCCAGTGTTCTTTCTGGTGGGCTGCCGTGTATGGGGTCGCACAGAGTCGGACACGACTGAAGTTACTTAGCAGCAGCAGCAGCAGCATAGTACCTGGAAAAGGTGTTTATAATGCAGACATGTCAAGAGGAGATAATTGTGGGGAGAGGGGAGGTAAGGGGAAGCACATGCATATTGTTCAGATATGTTATTTTAACAAACATTGCTAGATGGCAGGTCTGGAATTAGAGAATTCAGGATTAGAATGTAGATTTAGGGAGTGACATCTGATAGCATTATAGTTGAAGAGGTGGATAATTGTTGAGATGACAGAGGAAAAAATGGGATTGCTGAGCTCTAGGACAGTACATTAAACAGCACTTATATTTATAAAACTGGAGGAAAATGGACTACAGCAAGAGTCAGAAGAGAAAAAACAAATGAAAGAAAATTAGGATTGTGGGCTCCTTGGGAAGCTAAGAATGGAGAGACACCAATCAATTGAATGCTTTGGAAATCTATTTAAATAAATTTTGCAAAGTGATTTGATGGAAAACCATGCAATTCATGAATTTCATGTTCAGAAAGATTTTTAAAAAGTTGTATTCAAAGAAACTGATTATCTCTAGTGAGCTGGGAAAATGGCCACTGAGCTTAGGTTAATGAGTGTCCAGCATTGTGATCTGGAGTTATTTACAATTTAGCCATCTAGGAAGGGTTTCAAATAAACATGGATTACTGGCTGACTGAGACTGTGTAGTGAATCTTGGAAACACACACACAGTCACACACATACCCTATGCCACACACAAAGAGAAAAACTAAATCTTTCCTCAAAGTGAAAAGATAGCGCCATATTATTAAGAGATTTTTTTGGTTCATAGAATCTTGATTAGTAATTCTAAATAGAAATCACAATTAAACCCATAGTCTTCAAGGTAGAAGTATCATCTAATGATAAAAATACTTGCTGACTCAGGCCTTGTCACCAGTAATGCACACTAGAGGGTTGCCAGCAGCCTGCGTTTTGCCACAAGCTGTGCAGTTATCTCAGAGCAGATATTAATTTAAGATGTTAATGCTTATGTCATTAGATTTTCCTATTTACAGACTGTGACCCTGTTAATTTGCAGACCGTGATTATGATTGTTAAGTTTTATTAGTTCATTTTATGAACACGTAGCTTCTTTGCTTTCCTTACTTGATGGTACCTTTACAGGATGATTTGACCAGTAGTTCTATCTAATCTTTAGAAATATATCTCTGTTAAAAACAGCTAAACTGTGATAAACATATGGAACATATCTGAAAATGTTTCCCATATCAGAAGACTTTCAGATTAAATTTATTCATGTCTTAGCTGCTTATCTTATTCATCCCAAAACACTATCAAGTGTCACGTGCCTGTCATTATGCTAGTCAGACATGTGCTGATTTCTAGATGTGTATGAAGATGAAGAAAGCACTTTCTGTCCTTTGAGGTATTCATAGGGTAATAGTTTACAAAGTTACCTACCATAGCATTTCTTTTTTAAATTCCATTTCAAGACAGCTCTTCCGAACTGAGCATGCAGTTTGTCATATAAATAGGACATTTAAGGTGTTAATGCAACAAATCCACCACCGTTCTACATAACCCATAACATTTGCTGTTACTGAATCTAATACTTGTGTAAAATAATATGTATTTAAGGAAAATGCACTCAGAGATGCCACTCAGAATGCCAAGAAGATCACTTCTCTGCAGTGATGGAAAACTTACCCTTCCTGCACTCTCCATATCTTTTGAAAGACTGAGAGCTAAAACTGCAGCTCCAAATCCGGGAAGCTAATGGGTGACCCACTGGGCAAGTTTGGGCTGAGCTGGGGCTCCTGGCAGGAATATCACATGCAGGACAGGTGTCCACTCCCAGAAAAACAGTTTTCTTTTGAAAGACCCAGGGGTAGTTGGTTTGCTCTTTCCATTGCCTCTAAAAAAAGAGTCAAATATTGGCATGCCAATTCAGTATATGCCAACTTATACAGTATTTGATCTGTCAAGGAAGCATCCTTTTAGATTGACTGACCCTGCTAATTTTAGACAGCCTGTTCAGTCTCCTCAGATTCAAGGAGCTCAAACTGCTTATTAAAACCTCTCAGTTGGAAATAAGGCCGTAGATCTGTCAGCCTTTTGCTGAACCATTAAGCTATAGATACCACTTTTACTGAATAGAGTATAACTTCAGTTGTTGAGAAGGATATTATTTGCAGTGGTACATATCACCATAGTAACTGGATTTTCAAGCAGGGCTTTTGAAATGGAACTTAAAAGTCATACAGAAACAGGTCTACCTTGCACTGGCTTCAAAAGCATCATGTTGGAGAGAGGCAGAGATTCATTCATAGATTATATGCCATTTGATCTATGATTGCTCAAAGGCATGGGGGAAAGAGACGGGCAATATGTATATTAATATCAATATGCTGAAAAATTAAGACAAAATATGTATTCCACCACTGACTTGCCCTAAGCGAATAATCCAATAAACAGCTTCTACTCTTGTAGCTCGAATTCATGCAACCTTTATGAATACACAAAACTAACACTAGATTTGAGTCTTTCAACAATTTTAATTAGCATTCTGGAACTTATTCACCTTAAAACAGAAAATGTTTACTGTGTCCTCCCAAGTACTATGTAGTCATCACTGGAGAGAAACCGTGCTTAATGCTGTAGGAAAACAACAAAATATGTGTTATAGGAATTCAGGAGGAGAGTCAATATCAAATTTTAGAACTGAAAGGAACTATAGATTGTAAGATTGTTAAATCTTAAGCATGACAGGGACTCAGAGAAGATCATTTTCAATGTCTCTAATTTTTGAGGAGGGAAGCAAAGTTCCACAGTGACTAAGCAACTGATGGTGGGGTCACACAGCTAGTTACACGTAGAACTAAGGCTAGAAGTCAACTATTCTGATTTTCAATTAGGAGGTTAAAAGAAACATGACAAATTAAAGATGGAGAGGTTCTACATGAGTTGCTCACAATTTAAAAAAAGAAAACAAAATGAATATGTATGAGACAACTAGAACATAATTATATAATGCCAAGGCCTTAGAATTAAGAATGAAGGTGGTCTCGCTGAATTTCTTTAAAAATTCCTTATTAAGTTTTAAGATACATGGCTTCTAACAATATGGGTTATAGTTCATGAGATTGCATTTATTAAAGCTAAACAATACAGAAAAGCATAGGGATGCTATTAAAGACATCCATGGACCTATTACTAAGAACAAAGCAAGTGGAGGTGAAGGAATTCTAGCTGAGCTATTTCAAATCCTAAAAGATGATGCTGTGAAAGTGCTGCACTCAATATGCCAGCAAATTTGGAAAACTCAGCAGTGGCCACAGGACTGGAAAAGGTCTGTTTTCATTGCAATTCCAAAGAAAGGCAATGTCAAAGAATTTTCAAATTACCATGCGATTGCACTCATTTCACATACTGGAAGATTATGCTCAAAATCCTTCAAGCTAGCCTTCAACAATATATAAACTGAGAACTTCCAGATGTTCAAGCTGGATTTAGAAAAGGCAGAGGAACCAGAGATCAAATTGCCAACATCTGGTTGGATTATAGAAAAAGCAAGGGAATTCAAGAAAAACATCTGCTTCATTGACTATGCTAAAGTCTTTAACTACGGATCACAACAAACTGTGGAAAATTCTTAGAGATGGGAATACCAGACCACCTTACTTGTCTCCTGAGAAACCTGTATGAAGCAACAAGAAACATAGAGCCGGACATGGAAAAACAGACTGATTCAAAATTGGGAAAGTTCTGTTCAGTTCAGTTCAGCTCAGTCGCTCAGTCGAGTCTGACTCTTTGTGACCCCATGAATTGCAGCACGCCAGGCCTCCCTGTCCATCACCAACTCCCGGAGTTCACTCAAACTCATGTTCAACGAGTTGGTGATGCCATCCAGCCATCTCATCCTCTGTCATTCCCTTCTCCTCCTGCCCCCAATCCCTCCCAGCATCAGAATCTTTTCAAAATTGGGAAAGGAGTACATCAATTCTATATGTTTTAACTCTGCTTATTTAAATTCTATGAAGAGTACATCCTTTGAAATGCAAAGCTGGATCAATCACAAGGTGGAATCAAGAAAGCTGGGGGAAATATCAACAGCCTCAGATATGCAGATGATACCACTTTAATGGCAGAAAGTGAAGAGGAACTAAAGAGCCTGTTTATGAAGATGAAAGAGGTGAGTGAAAAAGCTGGCTTAAAACAACATTCAGGAAACTAAGATCATGGCATCCAGTCCCATCCCTTCATGGCAAATAGATGGAGGAAAAATGGAAACAGTGACAGATTTTAATTCCTTGGGCTCCAAAATCACTGCAGACAGTGACTGCAGCCACAAAATTAGGACACTTGCTCCTTGGAATAATATCTTTGATAAACCTATACGCATATTAAAAAGCAGAGACATCACTTTGCCAACAAAGGTCCGTCTAGTCAAAGCTATGGTTTTTCCAATAGTCATGTATGGATGTGAGATTTGGATCATACAGAAAGCTGAATGTCAAAGAATTGTTGCTTTCAAACTGTGGTGCTGGAAAAGACTCTTGAGAGTCCCTTAGACTGCAAGGAGATCTAAATAGTCAATCCTAAAGGAAAATCAGTACGGAATATTCATTGGAAGGACTGATGCTGAGGCTGAAACTCCAATACTTTGGCCACCTAATGTCAAGAGTGAACTCATTGTAAAAGACCCTGATGCTGGGAAAGATTGAAGGCAAGAGGAGAAGGGGTCAACAGAGGATGAGATTGTTGGATGACATCACATACTCAATGGACATGAGTTTAAGCACACTAAGGGATACAGTGAGGGACAGGGAAGCTGGTATGCTGTAGTTCATGGGATTGCAAAGAGTCAGACAGGATGTAGCAACTGAACAACAGCAACAAGTCTTTTTTTTCCTCCTTCTTTCTTGCTCTCTTGGAATACTACATTATAGATTCAGTTGACGGTCTTGCTTCTCATTTTCCATTTAATTTGCCTCCCAGACCAACTCTCAGGAAATCACTATCCTAAACATGTTTCTCAGTGAGTATTTAATAAACCCCTACCTTGTTTATTTAACTTATATGCAGAATACATCATGAGAAACGCTGGACTGGAAGAAACACAAGCTGGAATCAAGATTGCCGGGAGAAATATCAATAACCTCAGTTATGCAGATGACACCACCCTTATGGCAGAAAGTGAAGAGGAACTCAAAAGCCTCTTGATGAAAGTGAAAGTGGAGAGTGAAAAAGTTGGCTTAAAGCTCAACATTCAGAAAATGAAGATCATGGCATCCGGTTCCATTACTTCATGGGAAATAGATGGGGAAACAGTGGAAACAGTATCAGACTTTATTTTTCTGGGCTCCAAAATCACTACAGATGGTGACTGCAGCCATGAAATTAAAAGATGCTTACTCCTTTGCCGGGAGCCGGCATATTGCATATTGAGTGCAGCACTTTCCACAGCATCATCTTTCAGGATCTGGAATAGCTCAACTGGAATTCTATCACTGCCGGGAGCCAGCGTGAGGAACTCCGCCCATGACAAAAATCATGAGGAAGGAGGCTTGGCATGTGCAAAGGCGGGATCAAGCCTCAGGAGTCTCCCTGGAAATTCTCGAGCATCTAACCCCCAAACCAGAGTTTGCCTACTTTCTGCTTTGTGTTTTCACCTACACCTCTGACTTTACGGGGGGCTGTCCCCCACTACCTCTCTCTGAAAAAAAGAGTTAGTTTACAGCTCCAGTTAATAATTCCTGGGTGTGACGTGTTTCAACCTACAAACTCCTTTGGAAGTCCTCTAGCTTGCCTGAATAGGTTTTTCCGGCCACATGTGATTGCTCAGAGCCTCCCAACTGTGAGAGGCATGAGATGTTCTAAACTGTCTAAATACAGATTCCTTTGAGCAGTTAAAAGATTGATTAGAAACTGTATTGGTGAAGGGATTTTCACTTGTCGGGCCAATGTTTGCTGCCAAGTTTCCATATCCCTTACCTGCTGTGTCCCTGGCAGTGTATTGATTAATATAATTGGTGTAAGTAGTAGCTTTAATGTTTGTAACCTGGGACCCTTGAGTTAATTCTTTTGTTATAGCCCACCACACCTTTGCTCTGTAGGAATGCAACTTCATCTAATGCTTTTTGGAGGCTGGCGCCTGACTTTAGAATAATCACCTTTAGAGAAAAAGGCCTCCGGGCCAGAAGATGATTCAAATCACCTAAACTTTTGCATATGATAAGTTTGCAGGAAGAAAGCCTGGCTTACTGCATGACTCTACCCCTTCCCCCATTATCCTCTACGCATAACTTAAGGTATAAAAACTACTTTGGAAAATAAAGTGCGGGCCTTGTTCACCGAAACTTGGTCTCCCCATGTCGTTCTTTCTCTCACCTTCTGGCTGAATTATTCAGCCTCTCTTCTCCACTGAATTTCCTCACTGAGCTATCCTTATTTCAGCTTCTTTTCTCCACTGAATTTCCTCACTGAGCTATCCTTATTCTATTACTCTTTATATCCTCAATTAAAAGTTTAATTAAGCAGTTGTTTCCTGATCCTCGCCGACGCCGTCCTCTGTTCGAATTCCCTGGATCCACCGGGGCTGGACCCCGGCACTCCTTGGAAGGAAAGTTATGACCAACCTAGATAGCATATTCAAAAGCAAAGACATTACTTTGCTAACAAAGGTCCATCTAGTCAAGGCTATGGTTTTTCCAGTGGCCATGTATGGATGTGAGAGTTGGGACTGTGAAGAAGGCTGAGCACCGAAGAATTGATGCTTTTGAACTGTGGTGTTGGAGAAGACTCTTGAGAGTCCCTTGGACTGCAAGGAGATCCAACCAGTCCATTCTGAAGGAGATCAGCCCTGGGATTTCTTTGGAAGGAATGATGCTAAAGCTGAAACTCCAGTACTTTGGCCACCTCATACGAAGAGTTGACTCATTGGAAAAGACTCTGATGCTGGGAGGGATTGGGGGCAAGAGGAGAAGGGGACAACAGAGGATGAGATGGCTGGATGGCATCAGTGACTCGATGGACGTGAGTCTGAGTGAACTCCGGGAGTTGGTGATGGACAGGGAGGCCTGGCGTGCTGCGATTCATGGGGTCGCAAAGAGTCGGACACGACTGAGCGACTGATCTGATCTGATCTGATCCGATGTGTCAGAGAGAGTTCTAGATGCTTGAAATGCATTGGCTAAAAAAAAGGCTCACATTGCTGACTAAGAATATTTTACTTTTTTTTTCCCCGACTGTGCTGGATCCTTATTACTATGTGTGAGTGGGATATACTCTTTAGTTGTGGTGTGTAGGCTTCTTATTGCTGTGACTTCTCTTGTTGCAGAGCACAGTCTCTAGAGTGTCACCTCAGTAGTTGTGGTACATGGGCTTAGCTGCCCCATGACATGTGGGATCTTCCTCCACCAGGAAGGAACCCATGTTCCCTGCATTGGCAGGAGAATTCTTTACCACTGGACCCTATTTTACTTTACCGTTTTTTTTTTTAACCAATGGAAGTTCCTATTGTATATTTTAGAGTAAGAATTTGATGTGTGCTACTGCTAAGTCACTTCAGTTGTGTCCGACTCTGTGCGACCCCATAGATGGCAGCCCACTAGGCTCCCCCATCCCTGGGATTCTCCAGGCAAGAACGTTGGAGTGGGTTGCCATTTCCTTCTCCAATGCATGAAAGTGAGAAGTGAAAGTGAAGTTGCTCAGTCGTGTCCAACTCTTAGCGACCCCATGGACTGCAGCCCACCAGGCTCCTCCGTCCATAGGATTTTCCAGGTAAGAGTACTGGAGTGGGGTGCCATTGCCTTCTCCGAAGAATTTGATGTGTATCCACTTTCAATTAGTATGCCTCTAAGTACATATGCAAATGAATAACATGTTTCTATTTCTCTGTGCTTTAAAATGCATTCAATTTATATCACCCTGTGTAATAATCTGAAAAAAAAGCTTTTTGCATTTAACATTGTTGTTGAGATATAGTAGTATTGATAGATACAGATCAATTTTATTTTTGGCGTCACTGACTCGATGGACGTGAGTCTGAGTGAACTCCGGGAGTTGGTGATGGACAGGGAGGCCTTGTGTGCTGTGATTCATGGGGCTGCAAAGAGTCGGACACGACTGAACGACTGAACTGAACTGAACTGAAAGTATTGATATTTTATTTATTGATTCCTCTGTTGAAAGTCATTGGGAATATAACAGATTTTAACCATTGGAAGAACGCTACAGTGACATCCTTGTAATTGCCTTCTGTACACATGTTTAAGTCTCTTTGAGGTATTTACCTAAACATGGGTTTACTAGGTAATTCGTTTTTAATTTTCTAAGTGCTGCTGAATTGTTTACCCTAGTGGTCATTCTGCTTGATACTCCCATTGGCAGTGATCTCTATTTAGCAAGTAACTATAGACCATAGTCATATAATTGATGTTGACATATATTTGACATTGACACATGTCAGAATTTACATATTTGTTGTTTGCACAGAGGAGAGTATTTATGTGAAGAGCACCTTGACAAATGTAAATCTGGAGTTTTTACTGATTTATCAAGGAATGACCTAAGTTCTACATTCTAAAAAATGACTAGAAAAGTCATTTTTATATTATGAGACAGAAATATTAACTCCTAGTCTTAGTAGGTAGGAAAAGCTGGGCTCAGGCCTTCCCTTTGTAGGTTAGTTTGACTGAAATAAAGCCAATCCTTCAAAGAATTAAAATCATAGTTGATATAAAATTAGTAGAAATAATACATTTTAAAATGAGGGTACAAGTTCAACAATGTGATAAATTGAAAACTGCAAGAAAATTGTCTAAAAATAGGATTTCAGAGTATTGTTTAAGTTATGACTGAGTTCTACAGCAGAAACCACACTAGCATGAAAAAAAATTCTTCTAAATACTGGCAAAGAGATGATCCTGAGAAAGAGTTAGAAAGCAAAGTTACAAAAAAAAAATTTTTTTTTAAGTGAGAGAAAGCTTTCTTTAATCAAGAAAGCACAGTGTCATATTTGAGTTGAAATTGTTTATAATTCAGAGAAAATTATCTATGCAATTTCTATTTATTAAGAGTTTATCTAATAATAAAATTGGATGGATTTAACTGTTTAATTATATAAGTGAATATTAAATTCCAGAGTATTCTAAAATATTCTAATAGACCCTTGAATCATGTAATCATATAAATGTAAAGATTTTTTAAATTCATGGCAGAGATAAAAGTTTACAGAGGAATTTTTTTGAGTCTCAGTACTTTTCCTCTCCCCTGCCAACTTAATTGAGGAATAATTGCCAAATATAAAAGTATATATTAAAATTGCATGTATATGTGATGTGATGATTTGATATGCATATACCCTGTAAAATAATTACAGTGACTTTGTTTTTTTAACTTCAAAATCCATGGTCCTAGAGGACTTATGGCCAAGGGGTTTTCCCATAAACATCTCATAAGAGAAGTGCATGATTTTGTCAAGAAAAAAAAAAAAATGCACAGGGAGGGACTATGGGACAAATTTGGAACAAAAGGGAGCTTAGATGCTAATAAATAGCTAAGAAGGGCTTGGTATTTTCCTAGGTACAAGAAAATTAACCATTCACCTATATGCAAATAAAGCTTGTGTATACAATGAATGTACAGTTATTAAAGAACAGAACACAGTGTCCTGAGAATTGAAGCTTCTTGGCCATCACTCTCAAGCTCCCCCCGCCTCACACAGCTTTCTATGGGCACATTTCTTGACCAGTCTTGGGATAAGACTAGAGTCAATTACCCAGACAACTTAGGAAGTCACACGAAGAATTCTAATCTAAATCATACAGATGACTCTCCATGTATCTGGTCAGAGAAGGATGGTGATATCCCTGTGTATTTTCCTTGGCTCCAGAGGGGTTTTGAACAGCATCAGAATATTTCTCATGCACAAAAGAGAAATACAGCAGTAGTTGAGAAAGATTTTAGACCAGAAGTAACATTATGTTTTTTGGGAGAATAATGCAGCAATAAGTTTTCCTGCAATCTGTGAATGGAGATTGATGAGAAATTAAGATGGCCTTCGGGTTCCAAAAACTGGAGAGCAGCCATACACAAGGATGATCAGAGGAGCTGGCAGGAGTATATGTAAGACTCATCGTGTGAGCCTTTTCAAAACTTAAAGACAGTGGTAGGGGCTGAAAGGAAAATAAAAGTTGATTCAGAAAACATATAAATTGACTGAGAAAACTCTGAATTATTTTTTATTCTGAATCGATGAAAGTTAAGTCGATATCATCAGCTAGAATAAAGGTTCAAGACAGAAACTAAGTGCAGTTATAGCATTTAAATTGACATTTTTTGCACATTTGAGTCCATAGCCTAAGAAATCTGTATTCCTCTCAGATGAGCTTAATACTTGATAACACATATTTATATGACAGGGATAAGAAAGATTAAAGAGTTGAAAGTACTGATTAGCCTTTAAAATATAATTGAACTGAGCTTGCTTCAAATTTTAATTTCCTATAGGTTAAAGGTAATGCAAACTTAATATGAGTTACTATTTTTTCTAAAGTCTAATAGCAAAAAACTTAAAAGTATTTAAAATCAATTTTTAGTGAATGACAGTTTAGAAATGTGAAATCTTTATTGATTTTTGACAGGTTAAAATAGAAAATTGATCTCAAATATAAAAGATTCTTCAGTTAAAAAAAAATCCCTCAAAAAATGTAACAGCTAGTTTTATAATGAATTTAAAATGGCTGCAAATTCCCTCTTATCATCATTTATTATTCATTTGTGCATTATGAAACAAAAAGAGGAGTATGTTTTCTGTTAATTGTACTATCAATGTATGTATAATGAATTGCCATACTTATCTCTCTCTAAAATCACATGTCCCTGATTTTACATATCCATTTGGAAGCTTGGCTTTTTATGATCATAATCTTGAAAATTCAACTGAACTGTCAAAGTTTAAAATTTAAAGCCATATCTATAGATACCATCAGGAGAAACACTGCTCCCAGCCCCCATTTTTCCTGTGGGTCAGTTTCTGAGGCAAATATATTTCCTGTGGGTCAGTTTCTGAGGCAAATAACAAATATTATTAGTTGCTTATATAATTTTCATTATCCTCTTCTTTCTTCCTAAGGAAATACAAGTGTGTGTCTCCCTTAAGTTCAGTCACTCAGTCGTGTCCAACTCTTTGCAACCCCACGGACTGCAGCATGCCAGTCTTCCCAGTCCATCACCAACTTCCAGAGCTTGCTCAAAATCACGTCCATCAAGTCAGTGATGCCATCCAACCATCTCATCCTCTGTCGTGCCCTTCTCCTCCTGCCTTCAATCTTTCCCAGCATCAGGGCCCTTTCCAATGAGTGACTTCTTCACATTAGGTGGCCAAAGTATTGAAGATTCAGCTTCAGCATCAGTCCTTCCAATGAATATTCAGTACTGATTTCCTTTAGGATTGACTGGTTTGATCTCCTTGTTGTCAAAGTGACCCTCAAGAATCTTCTTCAACACCACAGTTCAAAAGCATCAGTTCTTTGGTGCTCAGCTTTTTTCCTTTGATGCTCAGTTTTTCTGACTTTCTTCAATTTAAGTATGAATTCGGCAATTAGGACTTCATGATCTGAGCCACAGTCAGCTTCTGGTCTTGTTTTTGTTGACTGTATAGAGCTTCTCCATCTTCAGCTACAGAAAATAAAATCAATCTGATTTGGGTATTGACTATCTGGTGATGTCCATACATAGAGTCTTCTCTTGTGTTGTTGGCAGAGGGTGTTTGCCATGACCAGTGTGTTCACTTGGCAAAACCCTGTTAGCCTTTGCCCTGCTTCATTTTGTACTCCAAGGCCAAATTTGCCTGTTACTCCAGGTATGTCTTGACTTCCTACTTTTGTATTCCAGTCACCTATGATGAAAAGGACATTTTTTTTGGTGTTAGTTCTATAAGGTCTTGTAGGTCTTCAAAGAACTGTTCAACCTCAGCTTCTTCAGCATTACTAGTTGGGGCATAGATGTATTACTGTGATATTGAATGGTTTGCCTTGGAAACGAACAGAGACCATTCTGTCATTTTTGAGATTGCATCCAAGTATTGCATTTCACAATCTTCTGCTGACTATGAGGCTACTCCATTTCTTCTAAGGGATTCTTGCCCACAGTGGTAGATATAATGGTCATCTGAATTAAATTCGCCCATTCCAGCCCATTTTAGTTCACTGATTCCTAAAATGTCAATGTTCACTCTTGTCATCTCGTTTGACCACTTCCAATTACTTTGATTCATGGACCTAACATTCCATCTTCCTATGAAATATTGTTCTTTACAGCATCAGACTTTACTTCCATCACCAGTCACATCCACAACAGGGCGTTGTTCTTGCGTTGGCTCCATCTCTTCATTCTCTCTGGAATTATTTCTCCATTCTTCTCCAGTAGCATATTGGGCACCTACCGACCTGGGAAGTTCATCTTTCAGTGTCATATCTTTTTGCCTTTTCATACTTTTTGCCTTTTTATGGAGTTCTCAAGGCAAGAATACTGAAGTGGTTTGCCATTGCCTTTTCCAGTGGACCACATTGTGTCAGAACTCTCCACCATGACCTATCTGTCTTGGGTGGTCCTACATGGCATGACTCATAGTTTCATTGAGTTAGACAATGCTGTAGTCCATGTGATCAGTTTGGTTAGTTTTCTGTGATTGTGGTTTTCATTCTGTCTTCCCTCTGAGGGATAAGGATAAGAGGCTTATGGAAGCTTCCTGATGAGAGACACTGACAATGGGGGAAACTGGGTTTTGTTCTGATGGGCAGAGCCATACTCAGTAAATCTTTAATCCAACTTTCTGTTGCAGGTGGGGCTGTGTTCCCTCCCTGATATTTGACCTGAGACCAATCTAGAGTGGAGGTAATGAAGATAATGGCGACCTCCTTCAAAAGGTCCTGTGCATGCACTGCCACACTCAGTACCTCTGACCTTGCAGCCGGCCGCTGCCAACTCACACCTCCTCTGGAGACTCCTGGACACTAACTCACAGGCAAGTCTGGGTCAGTCTCTTGTCGGGCCACTACTTCTTTTTCCTGGGTCTTGGTGTGAACAAGGTTTTGTTTGTGCCCTCCAAGAGTCTGTTTTCCCAGTCCTGTGTAAGTTCTGGTGGCTCTATGGTGGGGTTAATGGAGATCTCCTCCAAGAGGGATTATGCCACACCCAGGTTTGCTTCACCCAGAGCTCTTGCCCCTGTGACAGTCCACTGCTGACCCATACCTCCACAGGAGACACTCAAACACCCAAAGGCAGGTCTGGCTCAGTCTCTATGGGGTTTCTGGGTCCTGGTGCACACAGTGTTTTGTTTGAGTCCTCTGAGTGTCTCTGGCAGGTATAGGTTTTTTTTCCCTACCATCTTGCTTGTGCTTCTCCTTTGCCCTAGGATGTGGGGTATCTTTTTTCAGCAGTGGGTTGTAATTTGGAGTTCTCACAGGAGAATATGAGCACATGTCCTTCTATTTCACCATCTTGTGAACATTATATCTCCCCTAAATCCACCAAATACAACATTTAGAAGTGACATTTTGAGAAAATTTCTCTAAAGCCCTGCTGCTACATCACTTCAGTCGTGTCCAACTCTGTGCGACTCCACAGATGGCAGCCCACCAGTCTCCCCAATCCCTGGGATTGTCCAGGCAAGAACACTGGAGTGGGTTGCCATTTCCTTCTCCAATGCATGAAAGTGAAAAGTGAAAGGGAAGTCTCTCAGTCGTATCCGACTCTTTGCGACCCCATGGACTGCAGCCCACCAGGCTCCTCCATCCATGGGATTTTCCAGGCAAGAGTACTGGAGTGGGTTGCCATTTCCTTCTCCAATGCATGAAAGTGAAAAGTGAAAGGGAAGTCTCTCAGTCGTATCTGACCCTTAGCGACCCCATGGACTGCAGCCTACCAGGCTCCTCCATCCATGGGATTTTCCAGGCAAGAGTACTGGAGTGGGGTGCCATCGCCTTCTCCATTCCTTCTCTAATACATGAAAGTGAAAAGCAAAAGTGAAGTCGCTCAGTCGTGTCCAACTCTTAGCGACCCCATGGACTGCAGCCCACCAGGCTCCTCCATCCATGGGATTTTCCAGGCAAGAGTACTGGAGTGGGTTGCCATTGCCTTCTCCACCTAAAGCCCTAAGGAGTCTATTATAAGATTACACACAAAAATACGAAAATTTAGAGTACTAAGAGAGAAACTAACTCATTGGAAAAAACCCTGATGCTGGGAAAGACTGAAGGTGGGAGGAGAAAGGGTTGACAGAGGATGAGATAGTTGGATTGCGTCAGTGACACAATGGACATGGGTTAGAGTAGTCTCCAGGAGTTGGTGATGAACAGGGAAGCCTGGCATGCTGCAGTCCATGGGGTAGCAAAAAGTCAGACATGACTGAGTGACTGAACTAAGAGAGAAATCAGGACTCCTAGAATTCATCTCCCTGCCATTCTAATCTTAGGAGTCCCCTCAGATTAGCTCCTTCTCAGCCCCAGGCTTGTGGCCTTATGCCTATGACCTATTAAATTCTCTGAACCTGGTCTCTTACGGCCTTCATCCCTGGACTTCAGCATCCCATTCCTCCTGGTTGTAGATCTTTTCCAATGATTAGTTATCATCCATTTTCCTCAAGGGAAATACCTAACTCATTTCACAGGATATGGTCAGGCCTCCATGTCTCACACAGAGCATATCCCTACTAGTTAGAAATGAGGTCATAACATGTTGTATGCTGAAAAAGAGAGAAAAATATTCTACAGAAATAAATGATATTTTTGAATATTAACAACATTTTCTGCCCAAATGTTTAAGTATACCTAATTTACCTTGAGTTTTGAAATTATAGTATTAGGAAGTCCTGTCTGTGAAAACATAAATAATTAGTTGTTAACACTGAGAAAAGAACTTTGAAAAATAAAGCCTGGATAGTCTACTTCAAGAATTCCTGAAATCTAATGCTATAATTTAGTGTGTGCTGTTTTAAAGCTTCTTAGCTTGAAATTCCTCTAGACAAAGGCTAAAATTTAAGCTATTTTATATTTATGTAAATATCATTTTGGCATCATAGACTCTTTTTCAGTGATTTTATTTGTGACCTGGTCTTCGAGTGCTCTGTGCGATGGTGGCCAGATCTTCCACTAAACTTAGTAAATGAGACTTCAGGTTCATAAATCAGATTCTCAATAGTTCAGTTACTGAGAATCCATTTTCCAGAGTCTTATCATCTCTTGGTCAATTATTCAACCTTTTGAGCTTCAACACTGTCCGTGAAATGTCAGTTTTAAATATCATCTGTTTTATTTGTATATTGACTCATTGGAAAACACTTCTAAAAGAGAAAATATAAAAAATAATAAAATACAAACACTGAAATAGAATATGTATTAGGGAACTCAAGAGTACACATGGGAACTTAGTGCCTGGGAAAGTAATAACAGTGTTTCTAAGCATAAAAGGATAAAACTGACTACTGTAGCTGTTTAAAGTAGTTAAGAACAGTACTTATTTTATAGGGTTGATAAGGGGATTGAATGATATAATCTATGTGATATCCTTGGGACATCATAGGGTTTATCAAATGCAAGTTTTCTTCCTCCTGGGAAATTTAGAAAACGTGGTTTTGTCACATAACCTTGGACCTGTGGTGAGGTCAGGACATGGAGCTTGATGGGGTCTCTGCTCCACTGTAAGGATAAAAAGGGGAGATGGATATATTATATAGTAGCACCGTAAGTAATGGTTGTGTAAGTATCTGTTCAATACATTCCTATGAGAAAGTAAAAACGACAGAACTGAAGAGAACCTGTAGGGTGTTGACCCTAAGAGAGTAGAACAGTCACAATGGGAAGAAGTGGTAGCAGATTTATTTCTGCCTAATATAAGATTTTTTGCACATGCAAAGTTACCAAATATGACATATCTTGCTTCAGGAAACTCTGAACATCTCATCCCTAGAGTTGTCTGTGTCTGAGCCAGATTCCACTGGCTGGATTATAGAAAGGGTTCAAGGAGTTGATGACTAGATGAACTGCTTGAAATATCTATCATGGTTCTATGATTTTTCCAGAAAAAATGGATATTGAATAAAGTGAATTTTAAAGATGTTTTAATGTCAGGAATGAACATAGGTCAATAGAGAACGGGAATAGGCATTATAGCTTAACTCAGTGCTGGTCCTAATGTTTATCCTAGCTTGACATTCTGTCCTATAGGAAACTCCCTATTCATCCTATTGCTTTAACTTGCAATTTCACTGTTATGTTTCACTCCAATTACTACTTTTTCCTCAAACCAATCTGGCTGACAGATTCAGATGTTCTTTCTTTATAACATGTCAGAACCTATTTGTAGATTGCTTTTCTGGCTTCTTCTACAACTTTCTTCCTTTCACTAATTTTTTCTTTGATACAGGCAAAATACTTCTATCCCAATCAAAGCTTTACAGAGTATTCTGGAGCAGGCTCTTTACTTATACCTTATGAAGATGTACAAGACCATCTAGAATTCACACCAAAAAAAGATGTCCTTTTCATCATAGGGGACCAGAATGCAAAATTTGGAAGTCAAGAGATATCTAGAGTAACAGAAAAGTTTGGCCTTGAAGTACAAAGTGAAGCAGGTCAAAGGCTAAAAGAGTTTTGCCAAGAGAATGCACTAGTCATAACAAACCCTCTCTTCCAACAGCACAAGAGATGACTCTACACATGGGCATCACCAGATGATCAATACTGAAATCAGATTGATTAGATTCTTTGCAGCTGAAGATGGAGAAGCTCTATACAGTCAGCAAAAACAAGATCAGGAGCTGAATGTGGCTCAGATCATGAGTTCCTTATTGCAAAATTCAGACTTATATTGAAGAAAGTATGGAAAACCACTGGACCATTCAAGTATGAACTAAATAAAATCCCTTATGAATATAGAGTGGAAGTGACAAATAGATTCAAGGGATTAGTTCTGGTATATAGAGTGCCTGAAGAACTATGTACTGAAGTTCAAAGCATTGTACAGGAGGTGGTGATTAAAACCATCCCCAAGAAAAATGAATGCAAAAATGCAAAATCGTTGTCTGAGGAGGCCTTACAAGTATGTCTGATGAGGCCTTACAAATAGCTGAGAAAAAAAGAGAAGCCAGAGGCAAAAGAGAAAAGGAAAGATACATCTATCTGAAAGCAGAGTTCCAAAGAATAACAAGGAGAGATAAGAAAACCTTTCTAAGTGATCAATGCAAAGTAGAGGAAAACAATAGAATGGGAAAGACTAGAGATTTCTTCATGAAAATTAGAGATTCTTAGGGAACATTTCACGCAAGGATGGGGACAGGAAAGGACAGAAATGGTATGGACCTAACAGAAGCAGAAGATATTAAGAGGTGGCAAGAATGTAGAGAAGAACTATACCAAAAACATCTAGATAACCTCAAGGTGATTACTCACCTAGAGCCAGACATCTTGGAGTGAGAAGTCAAGTGGGTCTTGGGAAGTTTCACTATGAACAAAGCTAGTGGAGGTGATGGAATTCCAACAGAGTTATTTCAAATCCTGAAAGATGATGCTGTGAAAGTGCTGCACTCAATATGTCAGCAAATTTGGAAAACCCAGCAGTGGCCACAGGACTGGAAAAGGTCAGTTTCCATTCCAATCCCAAAGAAGGGCAATGCCAAAGAATGTTCAAACTATTGCACAATTGCACTCATCTCACACGTTAGCAAAGGAATTCTCAAAATTCTCCAAGCTAGGCTTTAACAGTACATGAACTGAGAACTTCCAGATGTTCAAGCTGGATTTAGAAAAGGCAGAAGAACCAGAGATCAAATTGTCAACATGCGTTAGATCATAGAAAAAGCAAGAGAATTCCAGAAAAACATCTGCTTCATTGATTTTAAAGCCTTTGACTCTGTGGATCCCAAAAAACTGTGGAAAAATTTTAAAGTGATGGGAATACCAGACCACCTTACCTGCCTCCTTCAAAATCTGTATGCAGGTCAAGAAGCAACAGTTAGAACTGGACATGGAACAATGGACTGGTTCCTAATTGGGAAAGGAGTGTGTCAAGGCTGTTTATTGTCACCTTACTTATTTAACTTATATGCAGAGTATATCATGTGCAATGCCAGACTGAATGAAGCAAACATGGAATCAAGATTGTAGGGAGAAATGTCAATAACCTTAGACATGCATATGACATCACCCTGATGGCAGAAAGTGAAGAGGAACTAAAGAGCCTCTTGATCAAAGTGAAAGAGAATGAAAAAGCTGGCTTAAAACTCAACATTCAGAAAACGCAGATAATGGCATCCAGTCCCATCACTTCATGGCAAATAGATGGAGAAACAATGGAAACCGTGACAGACTCTATTATCCTAGGCTTCAAAATCACTACAGAATTATGAATCACTGTGAAATTATGTAACTTATGATTTGGTTTTCTAATATCATTAACCTATAGAATATTTTACACTTTAAGAGTTTTTTTTTGTTTTTTTTTTTAGTGTTATATGGACACAGACCAGTGGACTGGTTCAAAACTGGAAAAGGAATATGTCAAAGCTGTATATTGTCACCCTGCTTATTTAACTTATATTCAGAGTATTTCATGCAAAATGTCAGGCTGGGTAAATCCCAAACTGGAATCAAGATTTTCAGGTGAAATATTGACAGCAAATGACACCACTCTAATGGCAGAAAGCAAAGAGGAACTTAAGAGCCTATTGATAAAGGTGAAAGAGGAGAGTGAAAAATCAAGCTTAAAACTCAAAATTCAAAAAACAAAGATCATGGCATCCAGTCTCATCACTTCATGGCAAATAGTTGGAGAAAAATGCAAACAGTGACAGTGTTTCCATTTATTTTCTTGGGCTACGTATCAGTGTAGACAGTGACTGCGGCCATGAAATTAAGACACTTGCTTCTTGGAAGAAAAGCTGTGACCAAGCTAGACAGCATATTAAAAAGCAGAGACATTACTTTGGCAACAAAGGTCCATCTAATCAAAGCTATGGTTTTTCCAGTAGACATGTATGGATGTGAGTGTTGCATCATAAAGAAGACTGAGCAATGAAGAATTGATGATTTCAAACAGTGATGATGGAGAAGACTCTTGAGAGTCCCTTGGACTGCAAGGAGATCAAACCAGTCAATCCTAAAGAAAATCAATCCTGAATATTCATTGGAAGTCCTGATGTTGAAGCTGAAGTTCCTATACCTTGGCCACCTGATGCAAAGAGCCAACTCATTGGAAAAGACTCTGGGAAAGATTGAGGGCAGAAGGCAGGGACAGAGAATGAGATAGTTGGATAGCATCTCCAAATCAATAGTCTTGAGTCTGAGCAAACTCCATGAGATAGTGAAGGACTGGGAAGCCTGGCGTGGTGCTATTCATGGGGTTACAAAGAGTCAGACATGACTTAGCAACTGAACAACAACAACAACATTAATTGTCATTTGTGTACATCTGAAATGAAAAAAATCTGAAGATCTCTAGACCTAGAGACATTTAATTTGATTACAAGTACATTTTAAAGTCAAATGTTTCTATTTGTTTGAGCATTAACTGTATGATTGACTGTAAGAGACATTCAATTGATAGAATTTCAGGAGCAGTTACTTATTTTCAGTAATTCACAGATACATGTCTGCTGAATACATTTTGGGAAAAATACATTTCAGCTGACTAAGATATTTGGAAGTGGTAAAGAGTAGCTCCAGTCATAATTCTTTTTTCTATTTTAATTTCCATGTGCCAGGCAAGCTTGTTAATTTATTACCTGGCTCAAACAAGGTACTCTTTAAAGGATTTTTAACTTCTCAGAGTCTGATGACTAATCAATCACTATAAAGTTATTTCAACATGAAAAATAAACATTCTTCATAACTCTGCAGTATTTTAACTTAATACCAAGGTTTCTCCCTAATGAAAGAGCAATTTTTATAGGAATAAGTAATAATAAAACTTTGAATATTATAATGAAAAGTTTACATATTTTTATGCTGACTGTTGAAATAAGAATCGCAAACACACACGTATTCACTTTTTTTGTATGAAATAAATATGCAGTTTTTGAAAAAGAAAAATCTGAATATTATAGACCCAATGGAAAAATACAGCTTTGCCCTAATATTATAAGTAAAGAATTTCTGAAAAATAACAGGACAAAATATATATTAAAAAAAAAAGCTTTTACTCTGGGCTATTATAATGAAGAAAAAGTGTTCCAAATGTGAACTAATGAAGTACAGAGTAATGAATATTTAATTTGTATAATTTACCAAAGTGCTTTTAGAAATCAGAGCTACATTCTTCATAAACATAATGTTCATTAGGCCTTAACTGTAGCTTGCATGCAATTACCATATACTGCACTACAGCTTCAGCATCTATGGCATTGAATAAAACTCCTCTGAGAATATCTTGAGAGTGAAGAGAGAAAAAGAGAAGAAAAACTACTAGGGCTGTGAAATTTGAATAGCTTACCTTTGACAAGGAAAACATAGAAGATACATACCTGGAGGGTGGGCAGCCAGCACTCGTGTAGCAGACGCCACAGCTTCCCCTGGGCTCGCTCCCTCCTCTTCTGAAAACAGTGTCTTGAAGGGTTAAGTGAAACAAAATACAAAATTAGTTTGATGGCTCAGTAGGACACATTATCACATTCTTAAATGTAAGAGGAGTGCTGCTTAAAATCTGACAGATAACATAGATTAAGCAGAGAAGTTTTCAGTAGAGATAAACTTATTATGTGATATGAATTTTAATAAGACCACTGTTGTAGCTTGCATAGACTTCAGAGCCCCAAAACTTTTCCTCTTGATCTTTTGTTATACATAATGGAAGGCGATTTTTTTTTTTTTTCTTTTTCCTCTTACAGTGTATCTCCTCTCCTTTTCTATTTTTTTAGCAAGTTGGCAACCAAATTGCTCCTGCCATTAGGGGGTGAGGTAAAAATTTTAAGTTTTATTTGAGGACAGTTTTTGTAATAGCTAAAGAAAATCAAACTTATCAGTAAAATGCATGATATTCTAATGTTTTTGAAATCTGGAAATCACTTTCAGTAAAGTAAATTTGACAGAAGAGATTTCATAACTTTAAAAACTCTCTTTACTCTTTCCTTTTGCCTTGTTAATGTTTATTTTCATTATTTGGGGTCCACTTAATTCAACATGCAAGAAGCGATTCAATGTCTCCCTACAGTTGATCCAGACTGTTATTACTAATTTTAGCACAAGCCATCACAGGAGAATCACAGAACACGTAAAAATGTAACATACATGCCATCTTCCTTGAAAAATGGTGTATGTGATTTATAAAAAGTGAATAATAGCACTACATGAGAGATACAAAGAGTTTGGAGATAAAATGAAAAACCTGAGCCTAATATGGAAATAATTAGTGTATAGGCCTGCCAAGGATTTCCATTAAAATATTTAGAGAAAAATAATTTTGACAAATTATGTATTTTATGGGCAAAAATATGCAACCTGCTGCATTTGGCACTTTGTCCTTCCATTCATGAAAGAAAGGTAAATTGCCTTTGTTATGAGTCACTGTAATTGGATTTCAATTCCTCCAACAGCACTGTCGATTAGCTGAGATGCCCACCTGGAAGGACTCGGTGACAGCTGCAGCTATGGCCTTTGGGGAGCTCGTGCCTAGTGGACTTAGATCTTATTTGGATGAAAGGAGAATTCTCAGGAGAGTATTTTGGCAACTTTAAGTTATCATTTAAGAAATCTCTTGGCAAGACTCTTTCATTTAGCTTGTCATTTGGAGAAGCAGGGAAATGCAAGCTCACTTTAGAACAGGAATAAACTCATAATTGAGATGGCCAAAATGAGTCCATTATGGAACTATATCCTGTAGGGAGAATTTGATTAGGTATTAGATCTTGCATAATCAAAGGATTATTGAGACTTAAAAAAAAATCTTATCTATCTTGACTGAATAAATGGACTGGAGGGTAAAGAATATCATCCAGATAATTTTATGGACCCCACAACATTTTATAGACTTGGAAGGAATCTTAAAGAATTTAAAGGCATTCAGTTTAAAGCATAAGCAGAAAATATAGTTGGGGACACCCAGGAGGCAAATGACAACTTGGAGAAGTGGAGGAGAGAGACTTGCGTGCCATTATACTATAGGAATGAATGAGACTAAGAGACAGAGTGAGGAAAATCCTGAAGTTAGAGGAAAGTAAGAGAGAAGGAGGGTTGATATTCACTGTGGCTGAATTGAGGGAAGTGGAAACAATTCATAAAATAGGGTCTTTATTTTCTCAAGCAGGAGGCAAAATGCCCATTATCTGAAAATGAGGAGATGCACATGGATTTGGAAACTTTATATGAATGGAAAAAGCAGGAAAGCTGTTTAACAAAAATTGCATGAAGTTAGAGTCAGTTAGAGATAAATAGATAAAGCCAAAACTCCCCTTCATGGATTATAGCCTTGTTGCTATGAAGGGGCTTGCATAACTTAATGAAGCTATGAGCCATGTGGTGCAGAAACTTGCAGACAGAAGGGTCATTGTGGAAAGTTCTGACAAAATGTGGTCCACTGGAGAAGGGAATGGCAAGCCATTCCAGTATCCTTTCCACTAGAATCCCATGAACAATATGAAAAGGCAAAAATATATGACACCAGAAGATGACCCCCCAGGTTGGAAGGTGTCCAATATGATAGTAGGGAAGAGCAGAGGGTAGGTAATTGCTAATAGCTCCAGAAAGAATGAAGTGGCTGGGCCAAAGCAGAAACGATACTCAGTTCTGGATGTGTTTGGTGGTGAAAGTAAAGTCCGATGTTGTAAAGAACAATATTGCATAGGAACCTGGGATGTTAAGTCCATGACTCAAGGTAAATGGGATGTAGTCTAGCAGTAGATGGTAAGAGTGAATATTGACATCTTTAGGAATTAATGAACTAAAATGGACAGGAATGGGTGAATTTAATTCAGATGACCGTTATATCTACTACTGTGGGCAAGAATCCCTTAGAAGAAATGGAGTAGCCTCATAGTCAATGAAAGAGTCTAAAATGCAGTACTTGGCTGCAATCTCAAAAATGACAGAATAACCTCTGTTTGTTTCCAAGACAAACCATTCAATATCACAGTAATACAAATCTATGCCCCAACCACTGCTGCCAAAGAAGCTGAAGTTGAACAGTCCTATGAAGACCTTCTAGAACTAACACTCGAAAAAGATGTCCTTTTCATCATAAGGAACTGAAATGCAAAATTAGGAAGTCAATAAATAACTGGAGTAACAGGCATTTTTGATCTTGGAGTACAAAATGAGGCAGGGCAAAAGCTAACCAAGTTTTGCCAAGAGAACACACTGGTCAGAGCAAATGCCCTCTTCCAAAAACACAAGAGATGACTCTACACATGGACATCACCACATGGTTAATACTGAAATCAAATTGATTATATTCTTTGCAGCTGAAGATGGAGAAGCTCTATACAGTAAGCAAAAACAGAACAAAACAAACCTGGAGCTGACTGTAGCTCATATCATGAGCTCCTCACTGCAAAATTCTGACTTAAAGTGAAGAAAGTAGGGAAAACCACTAGACCATTCAGGTATGACCTAAATCAAATCCCTTATGATTATGCAGTGGAAGTGATGAATAGACTCAAGAGATTAGATCTGGTAGACAGAGTGCCCAAAGAAATATGGACAGACATTCCTAATAGTGTACAGGAGGCAGTGATCAGGAGGTGGTGACCAAAACCATCCCAAAGAAATAGAAATACAAGAAGCCAAAGTGGTTTTCTGAGGAGGCTTTACAGATAGCTGAGAAAATAAGAGAAGCAAAAAGCAAGGAAGAAAGGGAAGACAGACCCAACTGAATGCAGAGTTCCAGAGAGTAGCAAGGAGCTATAAAAAAGCCTTTTTAAGGGAACAATATGAAGAAATAGAAGAAAACAATACAGTCTTGAGACTAGAGATCTCTTCAAGAAATTTAGAGATAGTAAGGTAAAATTTCATTCAATGATGGGCATGATAAAGGAAAGAAATGGTAAGAACCTAACAGAGGCAGAAGAGATTAAGAAGAGGTGGCAAGAATATATAGAACTCTATGAAAAATCTTAATGACCTGGATAACCATGATTGTTTGGTCACTTACATAGGTCCAAACATTCTGGAGTGTGAAGTCAAGTGGGCCTTAGGAAGTGTTACTACAAACTAAGCTAATGTAGGTGATGAAATTCCAGCTGAGCCACTTAAAATCCTGAAAGATGATGCTATTAATGTGCTGCGCTCAATGTATCAGCAAATTTGGAAAACTCAGCAGTGGCCACAGGACTGGAAAAGGTCAATTTTCATTCCAATCCCAAAGAAGGGCAGTGCCAAATAATGTTCAAACTACTGGACAATTGAACTCATTTCATGTGCTAGTAAGTTTATGCTCAAAATCCTTCATGTTAGGCTTCAGCAGTATGTCAACTGAAAACTTCCAGATGTACAAGCTGGGTTTTGGAGAGGCAGAGGAACTTGAGATCAAATTACCAACATTTGTTGGATCACAGAGAAAGCAAGGGAATTTCAGAAAACATCTACTTCTACTTCATTGACTACACTAATGCCTTTGACTACGTGGATCACAAAAATTGTGGAAAATTCTTAAAGAGATGGAAATACCAGACCATGTTACCTGTTCCCTGAGAAACATGTATCTGGGTCAAGAAGCAACAGTTAGAACCTTACATGGAATAAATGACAGGTTCATATTTGGGAAAAGAGTACAACAAGGCTCCTGTTGTCACCCTGTTTATTCTACTTCTCTGCAGAGTAACTCATGTGAAATGCTGGGTTGGAAGAAGCACAAGCTAGAATCAAGTTTGCTGGAAGAAATACTAATAACCTCAGATATGGAGATGACACCACTTTCACTTACCTAGAGCCAGACATCTTGGAGTGCTACAAAGCTAGTGGAGGTGATGAAATTCCAGCTGAGCTATTTCAAATCCTAAAAGATGATGCTGTGAAAATGCTGCACTCAATATGCCAGCAAATTTGGAAAACTTAGCAGTGGCCACAGAACTGGAAAAGGTCAGTTTTCTCTTCAGTCCCAAAGAAAGGCAATGCCAAAGAATGTTCAAACTACTGCACAATTGCACTCATCTCACATGTTAGCAAAGTAATGCTCAAAACTCTGCAAGCTAGGCTTCAACAGTATGTCAACTGAGAACTTCTAGATGTTCAAGCTGGATTTAGAAAAGGCAGAGTAACCAGAGATCAAATTGCCAACATCTGTTGGGTCATACAAAAAGCAAGAGAATTCCAGAAAAACGTCTACTTCTGCTTCATTGATATGCTAAAGCCTTTGACTCTGTGGATCACAACAAAATGTGGAAAATTCTTAAAGAGATGACAATACCAGACCACCTTACCTGCCTCCTGAGAAATCTGTATGTAGGTCAAGAAGGAACAGTTAGAACTGGACATGGAACAAAGGACTGGTACCAAATTGGGAAAGGAGTGTGTCAAGGCTGTATATTGTCACCTTGATTATTTAATGTGTATGCAGAGCTGCTGCTGCTGCTGCTAAGTCACTTCAGTTGTGTCTGACTCTGTGCAACTCAATAGATGGCAGCCCACCAGGCTCCCCCGTCCCTGGGATTCTCAAGTTAGGAACACTGGAGTGGTTTGCCATTTCCTTCTCCAACACATGAAAGTGAAAAGTGAAAGTGAAGTCTCTCAGTCGTGTCCAATGAAGTCGCTCAGTCGTGTCCAACTCCTAGTGACCCCATGGACTGCAGCTTACCAGGCTCCTCCGTCCATGGGATTTTCCAGGCAGGAGTACTGGAGCGAGGTGACATTGCCTTCTCTGGTATGCAGAGCACATCATACTAAATGCCAGGCTAAATAAAGCACAAGTTCGAATCAAGATTTCTGGGAGAAATATCAATAACCTTAGATATGCAGATAACACCACCCTTATGGCAGAAATCTAAGAGAACTAAAGAGTCTTTTGATGAAAGCGAAAGAGCAGAGTTAAAAACTTGGATTAAAGTCAACATTCATAAAACTAAGATCAGGGCATCTGATCCAATCACTTCATAGGAAATAGGAGGGGAAAAAGAAGAAGTTGTGACAAATTTTATTTTTTTAGCCTGGAAAATCACTGCAGATAGTGATTGCAACCATGAAGTTAAAAGATACTTGTTCCTTGGAAGGAATTCTGTGACAAAACTAGACAATTTATTAAAAAGCAAAGACATTGTTTTGCTGACAAAGATCTGTAGAGTCAAAGCTATGGTTTTTCCAGTAGTCATGTATGGATGTGAGAGTTGGACCATAAAGAAGGCTGAGTGCTGAAAAATTGATGCATTCAAACTGTTGTGTTGGAGAAGACTATTGAGAGTTCCTTGGACTGCAAAGAGATCCAACCAATAAATCTTAAAGGAAATCAACCCTTACTATACATTGAAAAAACTGATGCTGAAGCTGAAACTCCAATACTTTGGCCACCTGATGTGAAGAGTTGACTCATTGGAAAAGACCCTGATGATGTGAAAGACTGAATGCAAAAGAAGAAGGGGGCTGCAGAGTATGAGATAATTAGATAGCATCACTGACTCAGTGGACATAAACTTGAGCAAACTCTGGGAGACAGTGAAGGACAGGGAAGCCTGGCCTGCTGCAGTCTGCTGCTGCTAAGTCGCTTCAGTCATGTCCAACTCTGTGTGACCCCATAGATAGCAGCCCACCAGGCTCCCCTATCCTTGGGATTCTCCAGGCAAGAATACTGGAGTGGGTTGCCATTTCCTTCTCCAATGCATGAAAGTGAAAAGTGAAAGAGAAGTCGCTCAGTAGTGTCCAACTCTTAGCGACCCCATGGACTGCAGCCCACCAGGCTCCTCCGTCCATGGGATTTTCCAGGCAAGAGTACTAAGAGGTCACAAATAGTCAGACATGACTGAGCAATTGAGCACAACAACCACAATAAATAAATGATTGTCCAGAATTCTTGATTGGTGGTGGATGTTGGGTAAAGTAGATTGGTTGTAATGGCATCTGGCATCATTGTGTAGCTTTCTTTAAAAATAATCATTATTAAAAGACAAGTGATCTGAGGATTGACATTACCCAAAGTTGAAAGTGGTGAGTTCAGTTCAGTTCAGTTGCTCAGTCATGTCCGGCTCTTTGCGACCCCATGAATCACAGCACGCCAGGCCTCCCTGTCCATCACCAACTCCCGGAGATCACTCAGACTCACGTCCATCGAGACAGTGATGCCATCCAGCCATCTCATCCTCTGTCGTCCCCTTCTCCTCCTGCCCCCAATCCCTCCCAGCATCAGAGACTTTTCCAATGAGTCAACCCTTCGCATGAGGTGGCCAAAGTACTGGAGTTTCAGCTTTAGCATCATTCCTTCCAAAGAAATCCCAGGGCTGATCTCCTTCAGAATGGACTGGTTGGATCTCCTTGCAGTCCAGGGGACTCTCAAGAGTCTTCTCCAACACCACAGTTCAAAAGCATCAATTCTTCAGCGCTCAGCCTTCTTCACAGTCCAACTCTCACATCCATACATGACCACTGGAAAAACCATAGCCTTGACTAGATGGACCTTTGTTGGCAAAGTAATGTCTCTGCTTTTGAATATGCTATCTAGGTTGGTCATAACTTTCCTTCCAAGGAGTAAGCGTCTTTTAATTTCATGGCTGCAGTCACCATCTGCAGTGATTTTGGAGCCCAGACAAAGTCTGACACTGTTTCCCCATCTATTTCCCATGAAGTGATGGGACCAGATGCCATGATCTTCGTTTTCTGAATGTTGAGCTTTAAGGCAACTTTTTCACTCTCCACTTTCACTTTCATCAAGAAGCTTTTGAGTTCCTCTTCACTTTCTGCCATAAGGGTGGTGTCATCTGCATATCTGAGGTTATTGATATTTCTCCCGGCAATCTTGATTCCAGCTTGTGTTTCTTCCAGTCCAGCGTTTTTCATGATGTACTCTGCATAGAAGTTAAATAAGCAGGGTGACAATATACAGCCTTGACGTACTCCTTTTCCTATTTGGAACCAGTCTGTTGTTCCATGTCCAGTTCTAACTGTTGCTTCCTGACCTGCATACAAATTTCTCAAGAGGCAGATCAGGTGGTCTGGTATTCCCATCTCTTTCAGAATTTTCCACAGTTTATTGTGATCCCACAGTCAAAGGCTTTGGCATAGTCAATAAAGCAGAAATAGATGTTTTTCTGGAACTCTCTTGCTTTTTCCATGATCCTGCGGATGTTGGCAATTTGATCTCTGGTTCCTCTGCCTTTTCTAAAACCAGCTTGAATATCAGGAAGCTCATAGTTCACATACTGCTGAAGCCTGGCTTGGAGAATTTTGAGCATTACTTTACTAGCGTATGAGATGAGTGTAGTTGTGCAGTAGTTGAGCATTCTTTGGCATTGCCTTTCTTTGGGATTGGAATGAAAACTGACCTTTTGGGTATTTTCAGGTTGGTAGTGACCTTTAAAACAGTAAGTAGCAAGAATCAATACCTATATGGGATGCACAGAGTAGAAAACATTTAGGAAAAATCAAACTGTTTTCATAAACAGTTCTGACATCCATGTGTCTCATTTCCTTGACTATGCTTGTCAGTTTTATGGTCTTTTACAGTAGAACTATTCTTTTTTTTAATTAAAAATTTTTTAATCTAATATTATCTGGAATGGCCATTTGGTGTGTTAATTGGAAACAGTTCTATTAATGTGAAGAATCTTTGAAAAGATTAGAGTATACAAACATCATTTTATTTTATCTTAAAACATGCTTATTTTACAATATGTTCAATATAGAACATAGACATTTTTTTTTTTTTTGGTAGGGGGCAAGATGCAAACATAACTGCATTTGTAAGATTTTTTATCCCATCTTTTACATAAACCATACACATAATATTAATATATCATCTATAATTTCCATACACTGGATCTCAGTTCAAAATTCTTTTGGAATTCACTGATTGTAAAGTAAATGCCACAATGATGATGCTGTGATGGGTTATTTAAGTCTCAACTTGACTGGGCCACAGAATGCCCAGGCATTTGGCCAAATGTTACTCTGGATTGTCTGTGGTGTGTTTCTGGATGTGATGAACATTTGAATTATTAGACTCCATAAAGCAGATTGCCCTCTGTAATGTGGGTGGGCTTTGCCCAATCAGTTTAAGACCAGAACAGAACAAAATGCTGAGTAAAATGGAACTACTCCTGCTTGATTGTTTGAAATAGAACATTGGTATATTTTGGCCTCTGATACATTTTTTTAGGAGACATGGGTTCAGTAACTGGGTTGGGAAGATACCCTAAAGGATGACATGGCAACCCACTTCAGTATTCTTGCCTGGAGAATCCCATGGACAGAGGAGCCTGGCGGGCTACAGTCCATAACGTTGCGTAGAGTCAGACATGACTGAAGCAACTTAGCATGTGCGTACACATTCTTTTTGTGTGTGTGTTGTTCTCTATGTCTGTTTCTCCATTGCTGCCCTGCAAATAAATTCCTTGGTACCATCTTTCTAGATTTCATATATATGTGTTAGTATATGATATTTATCTTTCTCTTTCTGACTTACTTCACTGTGAGTAATAGGCTCCAGGTTCATCCACCTCATTAGAATTGACTCAAATGCATTCCTTTTTATGACTAATATTCCATTGTGTATATGTACCACAACTTCTTTATCCATTCGTCTGTCAATGGACATCTAGGTTGCATCCATGTTCTAGCTATTGTAAATAGTGCTGCAATAAACATTGGGATACATGTGTCTTTTTCAGTGTTGGCTTCCTTATGGTATATGTCTAGGAGTGGGATTGCTGGGTCATACAGTGGTTTTATTCCTAGTTTTTAAAGTAATATCCTTATCATCATCCATAGTGGCTATATAAGTTTACATTTCCACCAACAGCACGAAGCATTCTTTATTATCCTGGCCTTGCAGAGCATTTGATTACTCATAATTTTTTTTCTTTCTTCTCACATTCACATTTGGTAGTACACAAAATATTTAATTCAAAGAGGGAACTTTGATAACAGTTAAAATGTCATGATTAATTTGAGAATAAATTCAAGCTGTTGAAACAAAAGTATGTGGAAGATCCAGTGGAAGGAAAGAGTTCTGACTATAAATGTAGGGAGGAGGTAACCCAATCATGAACAAGCACATTAACTTGGAAATCAATTGTAACCCAGCATATGCTCCCCAGGATTTTAGATCAACAATTTGTGGAGTGGTGTGTTCTTCCACTTCACTTTTGGAAAACCTGCCTTATTGTTATAAAAGAAGTCTGGGGAGCAAAAGCTTTGAGGTTTTGTTTTGTTTTTTTTT
>NW_011495031.1:3154892-3177123 GCF_000754665.1 Bison bison bison
TCCTGTATCCTGCATCAAACCTGGACTGGCAATTCGTTTCTTATATGATATTATACATGTTTTAATGCCATTCTCCCAAATCATTTCCCACTCCACCACAGAGTCCAAAAGACTGCAAGACAGCAAAAGAGACACAGATGTATAGAGCTTTGAGGTTTTAATAAAGTAACTATTTGGTACTACAATCTACTGCCAAAGATCTGAAATATTCTATACCAGCTCAGGGTTTCATGTGTTCCTTATTCAAGCCAACTTACCGGAATCCAGATATTCTCTTCTTTCTCTCACCGCTTCCCCCCTCCACTTTCTCTTTCTTGAAGTCTTCAGGAGACGTATCCTTCAAGGCCATACTACTTTCTCTCCTGGTGAGAACTTCAGCTGCACATGCAGAATAGATTGTCACCATTCATGTTGCCACCATCTAGACACTGTGGCTCACAATATCTCGATCTAGACCCTATTACACTGCAGTTTTGGTGAAAGGATGGAGGGTGTTCTGAGGTGCTACAAAAACCAACTAGAAAGAAATGATCACATGATTGATCAAAGCTGGATGGACCTAGAGAAATGGAAAGAGGCAAGGGCTTCAAAATGAACAAAAGAGGTAATGGTTAGAAAGGAATCATTCCCTTGTGAGACAGCAGAATAAGTGATAAAAGCAATGATGAGGCCTGTGGAAAAAATGCAGAAACACCATTTGGAAACATATTTGAAACTAATTTGGAAATCCCAAGGCCAAGGACCTATGAGGTTAATGTGTTTAATATTTTCACATAATGAGTTTATTGTTGTTTAAAATTTTAGTTACTTTTTATGTTAGTGCTTTTTAATAGTAGAAAATATTTTCACAATACATTTGAGAAAGCTTGGATTTTATGTTTCTGAATAATTATAGCAGATTTCTACTTCACTTTATGGTGAGCCTATGTAGAAGCCAAAAAATCAGAAGTGTTAATTCTTGTGATTTGCTAATCTAGGAAGAATATAAAACAAGGTCTCTTGAATTCAGCTGACTGCCCATATATCTCAAGGTTAAACCATGTAAAAACCACATTTCTGCTGCTGCTAAGTCGTTTCAGTTGTGTCCGACTCTGTATGACCCCATAGACGGCAGCCCACCAAGCTCCCCCGTCCCTGGGATTCTCCAGGCAAGAATATTGGAGTGGGTTGCCATTGCCTTCTCCGAAAAAACACATTAAGGGAGAGTTTTTAAGAGGGAAGAGATATCTTCCAGGATATAATCTTTAAAGTTCTTGTTGTTCCCAAATATCTTTTGTTTCTGACTAATGAACTATTGCAATCTATGATCTAAATGTATCAAGTATGGAGCTTAAAAAGCCTATTGACAATAAAGCGTGTGTTAGTCGCTCAGTTGTGTTCAACTCTTTGCGACCCCTCTAGGCAAGAATACTGGAATGTGTGGCTGTGCCCTTCTCCAGGGGGTTTTTCTCCAAGGAAGCCCCAATATATATTCCACTAATAAGCAGTCGATATTTGGAACTCAGTATTGTCAATATGGGCTTCTCTGGTGGCTCAGAAGGTAAAGAATCTGCCTGCAATGCAGGAGACCCTGGTTCATTTCCTGGGTTGGGAAGATCCCCTGGAGAAGGATAGGCTACCCACTCCAGTATACTTGGCCTTTCCTGATGACTCAGATGGTAAAGAATCCACCTGCAGTGCAGGAGACCTGGGTTCTATCCCTGGGTTGGGATGATCCCCTGGAGGAGGGCATGGCAACCTACTCCAGTATTCTTGCCTGGAGGAGCCTGGTGGCTACAGTCCATGGGGTTGCAAAGAATCAGACATGACTGAGTGACTAAGCACAGCATAACAAACATAATTATTAATTATATATTAGTAATTAGTTAATCATGATTTAGAAATTGTTTGAATAAGAATGAAGCCATTATTAAAGATCAGAAATGAGATGTTCACATCATTGTCCTTGGGACCTCATTGTTTTTCAGGGGGATCAGTACTAGGAAAGTGGTAGCCAAGTGTGAGAGGTCAATAGGAACTGTAGCTTGGAAACCAGGAGAGAAACCTAGGACTAAAGGACCAGTGATTATTATATGGTCATTTAAATTGAATTTGTTTCTAGGATATCAGTAATTCCATTAAGCTAAATAGCAACTTTCTTCTCAGTCTTTATCCACAGGATTAAAAACATGGTCAAAGACCCTTTTGGGACATATTCAGATGCTACTGCCCACATATGACTTTAATTCCTGGGTGACCCTGATTCTGACAGCTATAGAAAACTATAAAATTGCACACTGATAATCATACCTAAACCTGCTGCTTGTTTAATCTTTTTTTCCTTTTTAAAGTAATCATTATTTAAAAAGTTAAACAATTCTATTTTATATTGGATTATAGTTGATTTACAGTGTTGTGTTAGTTTCAGGTACACAGCAAAGTGATTCAACCATACATATACTATACACATAGCAATTGTGTGTGCTCAATTGCTTCAGTTGTGTCCAGCTCTTTGAGACCCCATGGACTATAATCTGCCAGGCTCCTCTGTCCATGAGATTTTCCCAGCAAGAATTTAAGAATGAGTTGTCCTGCCCTCTTCCAGGGAATTTCCCCGACCAAAGGATCAAACCCATGTCTCCTGCATCTCTGCATTGCAGGCAGATTCTTAACCAGAGAGCCTCTGGGGAAGCCTATACATATACACATATCTATTCTTTTTCAGATTCTTTTCCCATACAGATGATTACAGAATACTAAGTAGAGTTCTCTGTGCTGTATAGTAGGTCTCTGTTGTTTATCTATTCTATATATGGTACAGTGTATTGTTCAGTTGCTCAGTTGTGTCTAACTCTTTGTGACCCCATCAACTGCAGCATGCCAGGCTTCTGTCCTTCACTATCTCCCGAAGTTTGCTTAGACTCATGCCTGTTGAGTCGATGATGCCATCCAACCATCTCATACTCTGTCACCTGTTTCTCCTCCTGCTCTCACCCTTTCCCAACATCAGGGTCTTTCCCAGTGAGTTGGCTCTTCGAATCAGGGGGCCAAAGTATTGGAGCTTCAGCATCAGTTTTTTCAATGAAAAGTCAGGGTTGATTTCCTTTACGAATGACTGGTTTGATCTCCTTGCAGTCCAAGGGACTCTCAAGAGTCTTTTCCAACACCACAGTTCAAAAGCACCAATTTTTTGGTGCTCAGTCTTCTATATGGTGCAACTCTCACATTGAACATGACTATTGGAAAAACCACAGCTTTGACTATACAGACCTTTGTCGGTAAAGTAATGTTTTTGCTTTATCAGTATGCTGTCTAGGTTTCTCATAGCCTTTTTTCCAAGGAGCAAGAAACTTTTAATTTCATGGCTGCAGTCACCATCTTCAGTGATTTTGAAGCCTAAAAAATAAAGTCTGTTACTGTTTCCCATTTTTTCCACATCTATTTGCAATGAAGTGGTGGCACTGGATGCCATGATCTTAGTTTTTTGAATGTTGAGTTTTAAGCCAGCTTTTTCGCTCTCTTCTTTCACTTTCATCAAGAGACTTTTTAGTTCCTCTTCACTTTCTGCCATAAGGGTGGTGTCATCTGCATATCTGAGGTTATTGATATTTTTCTCAGTAATCTTGATTCCAGCCTGTACTTCAACCAGCCCTATATTTTGTATGATGTACTCTGTGAAGAAGTTACATAAGCAGGGTATTTATACAATATACAGCCATGTCGTACTCCTTTCCCAATTTTGAACCAGTACATTTTTCCATGTCCACTTCTAACTATTGCATCTTGACCTGCATACAGGTTTCTCAGGAGGCAGGTAAGGTGGTCTGGTATTTCCATCTCTTTAAGAATTTTCCACAGTTTGTTGTGATCCACACAATCAAAGCCTTTAGCATAGTCAGTGAAGCAGAAGATTTTTTTTGTTTTTTTTCTGGAATTCTCTTGCTTTTTCTATGATCCAGCGGATGCTGGCAATTTGATCTCTGGTTCCTCTGCCTTTGCTAAATCCAGCTTGAACATCTGGAAGTTCTTGGTTCATATACTGTTGAAGCCTAGTTTGCAGGATTTTAAGGATTATCTTGCTAGCACATAAAATGAGTGGAACTGTGCAGTAGTTTGAACATTCTTTGGCATGTAGAGTGTATATGTTAATTCTATACTCCTCACTTACTGACCCCTTTTACCCCGTTCATAACCATAGGTCTGTTTTCCATGTCTGTGAGTTTGTTTCAGTTTTGTCATCTGTATCATTCCTTTGGATTTCACACATAAGTAAAATCATATTATTTTTCTTTCTCTGTCTGACTTACTTCACTTAGTATGATAATCTCTAGTTTCATACATGTTGCTGCAAATGGCCTTATTTCATTCTTTTTAGGATTGTGTAATATCCCTTTGTATATTTATGCCACGTCTTTTTTATCTATTCATCTGTTGATGGATGTTCAGATTGCTTCAAGTCTTGGCTATTGTGAACAGTGCTGCAATGAGCATTGAGATGCATGTATCTTTTTGAGTTACAGTTTTCTCTGGATATATGCCCAGGAGTGGGATTACTGGATCATAGGGTAGCTCTATTTTTAGTTTTTTAAAGAACGTCCAAGCTTCTCCATAGAAACTGTACCAATTTACTTTCCCACCAATAGTGTAGGGGGATTTCCTTTTCTTCACATCCTCTTCAGCATTTATTATTTGTAGAGTTTTTGATGATGGCTATCTGACTACTGTGAGATGATACCTCCTTGAAGTTTTAATTTACATTTCTTTGGTAATTAAAGACTGAGCATCTTCTTCTATGGTTTTTGGCCATCTAATTAATCTTGACACTGAAAATCCCTGTTTGCTGTAGCATCATGAGTCCCACATTACACTGTATACCTTAGGCACATTGGAAATAGAAGGAGACATTTGAGGTGCTATGGCCCCCAAATAAATTTTCAGTAAAAAGAATGCTCCAACATACAGTCCAAAAGACACTTTTGAGAGTCAGGATCATGGGACTGGATTTACCAGAGACATTACTTTGTCAACAAAGGTCCATTTAGTCAGTGTTATGGTTTTGCCAGTAGTCATGTATGGATGTGAGAGTTGGACTATAAAGAAAGCTGAGGGCAGAAGAATTGATGCTTTTGAACTGTGGTGTTGGAGAAAACTCTTGAGAGTCCCTTGGACTGCAAGGAGATCCAACCAGTCCATCCTAAAAGCGATCAGTCCTGGGTGTTCATTGGAAGGACTGATGTTGAAGCTGAAACTCTAATACTTTGGCCACCTGCTGTGAAGAGCTAACTCATTTGAAAAGACCCTGATGCTGGGAAAGATTGTGAGCAGGAGGAGAAAGGGATGACAGAGGATGAGACGGTTAGATGGCATCACTGACTCAATGGGCATGAGTTTGGGTAAACTCTGGGAGTTGGTGATGGACAGGGAGGCCTGGTGTGGTGCAGTTCATGGGGTTGCAGAGTCCAACATGACTGAGCGACTGAGCTGAAATGAACTGAACTGAACAAAGAGGACGGGGATAAAACTATATATATTTTTTTCAAAGTATATATATTCAAAGAAATACCATGTATGTGTCATCTGTATAATTGCTTTAAACTCCAATCTTCTGTGTCAATATAAATGACCTGGTTTACATTTTCTGACTTATAAAATGGGAGGGATAAAGTATTTATTCTTTGGCTGCTTTAAATCACAGCTAATGAAAAGTAATTGCAAGTAATCTCTCAAGCTGAAAAACATCACTTAAAAACATAATTTTTTATGATTTAACTTTTTCATTGCTCTAAAAAGGGTGCAAACATATACCTTATATTATTGTAAGCAAACCCCTTTCTTTAACTCTCCACTGTTTGAAAAGTAAAAGATGCTTGGTCCTTGGAAGAAAAGCTATGAAAAACCTGGACAGCATGTTAAAAAAGCATAAACGTCACTTTGCTGACAAAGGTCTGTATAATCAAAGCTATGGTTTTCCCAGTAGTCATGTACGGATGTGAGAGTTGGATCTTAAAGAAGGCTGAGCACCAAAGAATTGATTCTTTCGAACTGTGGTGCTATAGAAGACTCTTGAGAGTCCTGTGGACTGCAAGGAGCTCAAACCAATAAATCCTAAAGGAAATCAACCCTGACTATTCATTGAAAAGACGGATGATGAAACTGAAGCTCCAGTACTTTGGCCACCTGATATGAAGAGCCAACTAGTTGGAAAAGACCCTGGTGCTGGGAAAAACTGAAGGCAGGAGAAGAAGGGGATGACAGAGAATAAGATGGCTGGATGGCATCACCGACTCAAGGGACATGAATTTGAGCTCTGGGATATGGTGAAGGACAGGGAAGCCTGGCATGCTGGAGTCCATGGGATAGCAAAGAATCGGACATGACTGAGTGACTGAACAGCAACAAAAAGTGTGGGAAAGTTTGGCCATGGCTAGTAACCGACCTTTGTGTCACTTAGGAAACTGCAGCATTCAAAGCACAACAGTACTAGCTCTGAGTCACAAAGAAGTCTTGGAACTTCTGTCAGACAAGGACACAGGCTTTGTTGTCAGATTGACTTACCAGATAACATTGCATTATTATTCTGAATATTTGCTCCTTTCAGTCCTCCCTTTTAGCTCTGCTCATGATATGCTATGCTGTGCCTAGTTGCTCACTTGTGTCTAACTCTTTGTGACCCCATGGACTCTAGCTCATTAGGCTCCTCTGTCCATGGAATTCTCCAGGCCAGAATACTGGAGTGAGTTGCCATGCCCTCCTCCAGGGGATCTTCTCAACCCAGGGATTGAATCTAGGTGTCCCTGATTGCAGGCAGATTCCTTACCATCTAACTCACCAAGGAAGCCCAAGACTACTGGAGGGTGTAGCCTGTCTCCAAGTCTCCAGGAGATCTTCCTGACCCAGGAATTGAACCAGGGTCTCCTTCATTGCAGGTGGATTCTTTACAAACTGAGCTACTGGGGAAGCCCTCCTGTCCATGGGGGATATGCAAAAGTCCAATCAAATATGTTGCTTTCTTGGTCAGTAGAAAGTGACCAGGTGTGATCCATTTCATGGTAAACTATACACACTCTTTTTCCTCTGCTGTGAGACCAGTGATGTTTCAGATAAAGGCTACTCCTTTAGCTTGAATCTCTGAACTGAAGGGAGAGTGGAACAGGGCCACAGTCCTTTTGTAACCAATATTCACATTAAGTGAGAAATAAACTTTAATAAACTTTGTTGGTGTAATCCACTGAGATTTTGGAATATTCTTACCATTAAACTAGCTTATTCAGAATGATACAGAAAACTGTCCTAGAGATAGAATTCTCTGCTGTTAGAGAATACCTGGGAGAAGGCAATGGCACCCCACTCCAGTTCTCTTGCCTGGAAAATCCCATGGACGGAGGAGCCTGGTAGGCTGCAGTGCATGGGGTCGCTAAGAGTTGGGCACGACTGAGCGACTCCACTTTCACTTTTCACTTTCGTGCATTGGAGAAGGAAATGGCAACCCACTCCAGTATTCTTGCCTGGAGAATCCCAGGGACGGGGGAGCCTGGTGGGCTGCCGTCTATGGGGTCACACAGAGTCGGACACGACTGAAGTGACTTAGCAGCAGCAGCAGCAGAGAATACCTGATCTATATAACTTGTTTTGGGACTGAGCAGAGGGTGGTAAAGAAACTGTCATTGCAGATGGGAAGCCATTGAATGCAGTAGTGAAACAATTAGCAAAACCAGTTGCCTACAGTAGCTTGGAAAGCAGATAATGTATTTATTAATAATTAACTTGTGACTTCAGGTAATGAAATGGGAAAATAGGATGTTTGTAGCATAAATTGTTCACTATTGGTTGTAATTAATAAGATACTCCATGTAAGGGATGAGCTCAGGAAATAATCAACTGATTTAGAAGTAGTTAAAGGAATGAAGAGAATCCAGAAATTCTAGGACATGTGCTAAAAATGAAACATGATAAAACTGAGAAAAGCTTTGAGTTACAAGGACTGGTTAAAACCTCATTTCTTAGCAAAAAGCAAATCAAGGGGTTGCTGCCATGTTCTTTGTTGAAATCTGAATCAATTCAGCTGGTCTTCAGGAAATTCTTTCAAATGGTTTATGATAAAGAGACTTCCAGAATATTCCAGAAGCCCAATGGGCTCAAATTATTAGGCATTAAAGAGGAGTATATCTGGAAAAGAACTGATGGTGTGGTTACTGGCATATGGAACTGACTGGAATTAAACAGGTACAATGCCAATGTTTCTTGAGCAAGAAGCAGGCAGATAGAGCTGCACAACTTCCAAGGAGGACAGTTTCCAGAATATATATATACTTTTTTTAATTTAAATTTATTTATTTTAATTGGAGGCTAATTACTTTACAATATTGTATTGGTTTTGCCATACATCAACATGAATCTGCCATGGGTGTACACGTGTTCCCCATCCTGAATCCCCTCCCACCTCCCTCCCCATACCATCCCTCTGGGTCATCCCAGTGTACCAGCCCCAAGCATCCTGGGTCCAGTATATTTTTTAGATGAAACCAGTAAAGAAAAGGAAAACAAGAATCACCCAGATGGCAGAGCCAAGGTCACTGAGAACACTGAGAGCAGCCTCCTGGAGAGCTACTTCCAGGGAACAGAAATGGTTAATAGAGGACTATTCCCCATCTCTAAGAGGAGGGACTCTTACAACTGCCCAGCATCATTTCAGAATTCTTGGATCAAGGGCTGCTGCATGGTTTCCATTATTTTCTTTCCAAATGGGAGAATTTGTTGCTGTTATACAGTTCCTATGCCATCAGTCTATGCTGTGTGTGTGGGGTATACTGGTAAATGTGATAAAATTTTCTCTAGTGAAAAAAGCCCCATTGTATAATATTTGCCTCTTGCTGTGGTATAATATTCCAAACACAACCAATTTTAAACTACCAATGTGATGTTCATTTTGCATGCTAGTAAGGTTATGCTCAAAATCCTTCACTAGGCTTCGGCAGTACATGAACTGAGAACTTCCAGATGTACAAACTGGATTTAGAATAGGCAGAGGAAACAGAGATCCAATTGCCAATATTTGTTGGATCATAGAAAAAGCAAAAGAATTCCAGAAAAAATATCTACATCAGCTTCATTGACTATGCTAAAGCCTTTGACTATGTGGATCATAGCAAACTTTGGAAAATTCTTAGAGATGGGAATACCAGACCACCTTAACTGTCTCCTGAGAAACCTGTATGCAGGTCAACAAACAATAGTTAAAACTTTACATTGAACAATGTGTTGGTTCAAATTTGGGAAAGCAGTGCAACAGGCTGTATATTGTCGATCTGTTTATTAAACTTCTCTGCTGAGTACATCATGTGAAATGCCAGGCTGGATGAGTTATAAGCTGAAATCAAGATTGCTGGGAGAAACATCAACAACCTTGGATATGCAGATGATACCACTCTAATGGGAGAAAGCTAAGAGGAACTGAAGAGCCTCTTGATGAGGATGAAAGAGGGTGAAAATGGAGAGTGAAAAAGCCAGCTTAAAACTCAATATTAAAAAAAAAAAAACTAAGATCATGGCATATGGTCCCATCACTTCATGGCAAATAGAAGGGGGAAAAGTAAGCAGTGACAGATTTTTTTTTTTTGTCTCTAAAAATCACTATCGATGGTGACTGCAGCCATAAAACACTTGCTCCTTGGAAGGAAATCTATGACAAATCTAGACAGCATATTAAGCAAAAACATCACTTTGCCGACAAAGGTCTGTTTGTCCAAGCTATGATTTTTCCAGTACTCATGTACAGAAGTGAGAGTTGGACCATAAAGAAGAATGGGCCACAAGAATGGGTGTTTTTGAATTGTGGTGCTTGGAGAAGACTCTTGAGAGTTGCTTGGATTGCAAGGAGATCAAACCAGTCAATTCTAAAGAAAATGAACACTAAATATTCATAGTAAGGACTGATGCTGAAGGTGAAGCTCCAGTACTTTGGCCACCTGATGAGAAGAGCCGATTCATTGGAAAAGACCCTGATGCTGGCAAAGATTGAGGACAGGAGGAAAAAGGGATGACGGAGGATGAGATGGCTGGATGGCATCACCGACTCAATGGACATGAATTTGAGCAGACTCTGGGAGATAGTGAAGGACTGGGAAGTCTGGTGTGCTGAAGTCCATGGGGTCACAAAGAGTTGGACACAACCTAGGGATTGAACAACTACAACAACAGCAACATGGTACTTTCAAAATTCCTGAAAGTTTAACAACTGACACTGTAAAGGATCGGCTAACTCTCACACACCACTGTTGTGAGTATGAAGCAGACATATTTAATTTGATTGACTCACTGATTATTCATAGGTCTCAATAGCCACAGGAGGGATACCCAGATCTGATACAGACCCTCACAAAATCCTAGATTTTCAGTCTGGTCTTATGTTAACACAAATATTTGATGTTTATTCCAGGGAAGGAAGAAGTAAATATTTGTATCCCAGATTATAGACTTTGGTAAAGTATGATTGTGTGCAAACTACATGCTGCCTCTCTAAGGAGGCAGCACTTACCCCAGTGATGTCAGTCTTACTCGAGTGGCCTGCTTCAGGCTGTGAGAGGGAATGACGTGAGCTTCTGAGGAGACCATGTGTTCCCAGAGAGGGTTGCCTGGACAGGTGGGATCCTGGAGTGAACAGGACAGGGAGAAGAGCCATACCAGATCTGCCACCAACAAATAATAAGCGCACGTTTGTAGTTATGACCCGTGGAATGTTTACTATTTGTTTTTATTTTTTGCTTTTAACGACAGCATGCTGCTGCTGCTAAGTCACTTCAGTCGTGTCCGACTCTGTGTGACCCCACAGATGGCAGCCCACCAGGCTCCCCCATCTCTGGGGGTCTCCAGGCAAGAACACTGGAGTGGGTTGCCATTTCCTTCGGAGGATATAGCTACTTAATAGCATTGTTAGGGTAATTACTTCTCTCAGCCTCTTCTGTAAGGAAGGGAATAATGATACTTACCTCAGTAGGGCTTTTGTGATGACCAAAAAAACTAATATTAGAAAATGTCTGGCACAGAGAAATCCACAAAGTGATATTGGTTGTGATGTAGGGATGAGGAAGATGATGTCCAGTCCTTAGAATTTTGTTCTGTGAAATGTTGTGGCATGGGTAGTATGCAGTGAGAAGCATTAATCTTCAGTAGACACCCCAAGGGAGCTTTCTGTTTAATAAAATAATTGCTCATAAAAGCCTCCAGATAATAAACATTTTATCAATATTAAATCTTGATGGTATCAAAAGACCTGTGTTGGAGCCCAATATTACCACTTAAAATCCAGGTGAACTTGGACAAGCACCTTGACCTTCATGAACCGCTATCTTTTCTATTAAATAAGGAGGGTAAAATCTGCCCTGCCCAACTCAAGGAATCATCAAAATGCATGTATTTTATCTGAAAGCACTGTATAAACTGCCAAGGGCTATAGGAATGTAAGAGCTTATAAATACTTTTTTTAAATTTATTTATTTTAATTAGCAGCTAATTACTTTACAATATTGTATTGGTTTTGCCATACATCAACATGAATCCACCACGGGTGTACACGTGTTTCCAATCCTGACCCTCCCTCCCACCTCCCTCTCCATACCATCCCTCTGGGTCATCCCAGTGCACCAGCCCCAAGCATCCTGTATCCTACATCAAACCTGGACTGGCGATTTGTTTCTTATATGATATTATACATGTTTCAATGCCATTCTCCCAAATCATCCACCCCCTCCCTCTCCCACAGAGTCCAAAATACTGTTCTATACATCTGTGTCTCTTTTGCTGTCTCGCATACAGGGTTATCGTTACCATCTTTCTAAATACTTTATAACATACTATCTACTTAGTTTTCCCTCTTTATGTTCCACATTAAAAAAAAATACACCTCTCTATTTCCTGCTTTTCTAAGGAAAAAGACTAAATCTTTTGTTGACATGTTAATTTCTGCAAAGAAAATACCATTTGACTTGTGTTAGTTGAAAATATTGTTCTTGTTTGCCTTTCCCTGAACAACCTAAAGGAAAACATTCTGCCAGATCATCTCCAATGAGCTGGAACATATGTTGTCACAGTGAGGGGATGAGGCCAGTTTCTTCTGTGTGCCTTATATGATACAGTCCCTACCTTGTTTTGGTAAGAAAGTGTAGCCTTTGAATGATGCAGGCTAGTAACCATCTCTGACGCTTTCTTGAGAACTTCCAGAAGGTACAAGTGATACAAGAAATGGTATCACAGTGTCTAGGAAAATTTTTTTGAATTGTGCACAAATTGTTCCAATATATATCTGATTTTAATGGGTATTCAGTTTCATTATCAAACAATGTTATTCCATATACTGTGGTGCTGGAGAAGACTCTTGAGAGTCCTTTGGATAGCAAGGAGATCAAACCAGTCAACCCTAAAGGAAATTAACCTAGAATATTCATTCAAAGGACTGATGCTGGAGCTGAAGCTCTAATACTTTGACCACCTAATGTGAAGGGCTGACTCACTGGAAAAGACCCTGATGTTGGGAAAGATTGAGGGCAGGAGGAGAAGGGGACAACAGAGGATGAGATGGTTGGATGGTATCAGTGACTCAATGGACATGAGCTTGAGCAAACTCCGGGGAAGTAAAGGATGGGAAGCCTGGGGTGTTGCAGTCCATGGGGTTGCAAAGAGTCGGACACGACTGAGTGACTGAATGACAACAGTATGTTTCAAGATGATTTTTTTCAAATAAAGAAAAATAGATTTTAAGAAATGATCTTTGTACAAAATAAGTCTAGAGTCAAACTGTCTTGAGTTTAACCTGTCCAGGCTGCTTATTAGCTGTGTGATCTTGGGCAAATTACTTCACCTTTTTGAACTTTAGTCTCTTCATGTATAGACTAGAAACAGTAATAGGATCTATCTCATAGAGCTGTGGGAGGATAACTAAACAATATGACTGAAGTATTTAGCACATTCTTAGGCTCAGAGTTCAGTACAAATTCTTTTTTACTTTACTAAGTTACTAGTTTTCCTTAAGCAAACTTAAGTGAGGTATTTTTTCCCCAGAATTTTACTGCCTAATTGCTTAGTGCAATCTTTCTTCAAAATAGACATTTTTTTTTCCTACTTATTAGTATTAGCATTCACAGCCACTAACTGGCCTAAAATGAAATTTGAATAGGCAACATTCCAGGCTGGGATGTCTCTATTCTTAATTATGTGATGAAGTACAGAAACATACACTGCTCTCTCACACCAATATGAATCTATAGAGAATGCATTAGAAAAATTTTCTTTCATTTTGGTAAATTGCTGTTCTCTGTTTATGTATTCATTTTATAGATTGATTCATCTTTATTGTTAATTAAACCCTTAAATTACCATCCAAATTGGAATTAAAGTAAAATGTCAAAGGCATTTACATTTCAAAACTAGATATTCCACAAGTACAATTAATCTCAGAGTATTAAAAAGAAAAATCACATGAATGTTAAAATTCTTGATCCAGCAAACAAACAAACAAACAAAAATAGCTTGTGAAATACACTATTTGTATGGTGGTGAGTTTTGCCAGGGCATGAGGCAAAAGGTTCTACCCAAGGAGAGACTGTTAGAGTGCTGAATGAATGGGGCATGAGAAAACAAGTAAGGACAAAGAAAAGACTGAAAATGAAGTCTTCCTCCTCACCTCATTTTCAGACCAATTATAAATTCTCTTTAGTCATAATCTATAATATTAGAAGTTTCATCAGTTTATTTTTATCATGTGCTAGCATATTCTTGCTCCTTCCTGGGAATAAAATGATCTGTTTTGGTCCAAGCCTTTTCATTTTGCAAAATTACCATTCCTTTTGCATCTCTCCTGCTGCTCCATATCAGTGCAGAATATTTGTTAAGTACAGGAAAAATTCATGTTTTCCCCCTGCTTGTCAGGCATAACATGGAAGAAGGACTAATGAAAACCATTTTTCATGCTTATTCAACAGAGACCATTAAAATGAAATGAATAAAATGCTTTTTGCTTAAATTGAAACCTGCCCAAATGTTTCTGTAGAGAGACTTTTTTTTTTTTCAAAGCTAAAAAAGCTGACCTCCTATTTGTTTAGATAACCATTTCTCAAATTTCCTTAGGAGTGCGTTACTTGAGATGGTAAACTCAGCATGTTGACCAGGTCTTTACAACAGCATTAGCCATCTGGACTGTGAAAGAGTTGGTCTAATTTGAGGGGAGGAGCGTAGACTCTGTGATGCGGTCTGTCATCCTATGTCACTCACAGCCCAGACTCTCTCCAAACTGGCTTCTGGATGAAGGACAAAGGCAGACTCAGAAGAGTGGTGAGATGGGATCTGGTACCTCTGGCTTTATCCCTTGGTGGTATTCAGTTCTTTCCTATTTTATTTGAGAACAGGTCTTTGTGGTAGGACTTGGCTCAAATCCATATTCTGAACTCTCTGAATCCAGGTGTGATCCAGACTAGTGGCTGCAGACAGGATTTGACAGGAGGAATAGGGAGAAGCACAGAAGTGGGGAGCTGGCCCAGAGGCTGCTGGGTTTGTGTTATCAAAACAGCTTTGTGTGCCTAATGCACAGAGAGGCCAAACAAATGGAAACACCTGAATTTGGAGCAAAGCAAGGTTTACAAGGAGGCTTTGCAAATAGCTGATGAAAGAAGAGAAGTGAAAAGCAAGCTAGAAAGGGAAAGGTATGCCCAACGGAATGCAGAGTTCCAGAGAATAGCAAGGAGAGACAGGAAGGCCCTTCTTCAATGAACAATGCAAAGAAGTAGAGGGAAACAACAGAAGGGGAAAGACCAGAGATCTCTTCAAGAAAATTGGAGATATCAAAGGAACACTTCACTCAAAGATGGGCACAATAAAGAACAGAAGCGGTAAAGACCTAATAGAAGCACAGAGACCAAGAAGAGATGGAAAGAATACACAGAGGAACTGTACAAAACAAGATCTTAATGACCTGGAGAGCCACGAGGATTGGTCACTCTCCTAGAGCCAGACATTCTGGAGACTACGGTCAAGTGGGCCTTAGGGAGCACTGCTGCCAATAAAGCTAGTGGAGGGGATGGAATTCCAGCAGTCATTGAAACTCTTAAAAGATGGTGCTATTAAAGTGCTGCACTCAATATGTCAGTAAATTTGGAACACCCAACAGTGGCCACAGGCCTGGAAAAGGTCAACCTTCATCCCAATCCCCAAGAAGGGCAGTACTAAGGAATGTTCCTACTACCAGACAATTGCACTTATTTCCCATGAGAGTAAGGTTATGCTCAAAATCTTTCAAGCATGGCTTTGGCAGTGCTTGAATCAAGAATTTCCAGATGTACAAGCTGGGTTTAAAAAAGGCAGAGGAACCAGAGATCAAATTGCCAACATTCATTGGATCATAGATAAAGCAAGGGAATTCCAGAAAAGCATCTACTTCTGTTTCATTGACTACCATAAAGTCTTTGACTATGTAGGTCATAACAAACTGTGGAAAACTCTGAAAGAGATGGGAATACCATATCATCTTACCTGTCTCCTGAGAAATCTGTATGCAGGTCAAAAAACAAAAATTGGAACCTTATATAGAACAATGGACTGGTTCAAAATTGAGAAAGGAGTATGACAAAGCTGTATATTTTCACCCTGTTTATTTAACTTATATACAGAACACATATCATGTGAGATGCCAGGCTGGATGTGTTACAAGCTGGAATCAAGATTTCCAGGAGAAATATCAACAACCTCAGATATACAGATGCATCCATCACACATGAATGTCTTTCAGTCATGTCTGATTCTTTGTGATTCCACAGTCTGGGACCCGCTAGGCTCCTCTTGCCATGTAATTCTCCAGGCAAGAATACTGGAGTGGGTTGCCATTTCCTCCTCCAAGTGATCTTCCTGACCCATGGACTGAAACTGTGTCTCTTATGTCTCCTGCATTGGTAGGCTGGTTCTTTACCACTAGCGCCACCTGTGAAGCCCCAGATATACAGATGACGCCACCCTAGTGGTAGAAAGGAAAGAGGAACTAAAGAGCCTCTTGATGAGGGTGAAAGAGGAGAGTGAAAAAGCCAGCTTAAAACTTAATATGATAAAACAAAGATCATGGTATCTAGTCCCATCACTTCATGGCAAATAGAAGGGGAAAAGGTGGAAGCAGTGAAAGATTTCTTCTTCTTGGGCTCTAAAATCACTGCCGATGGTGACTGCAGCCATGAAATTAGAAGAGGACTGCTTCTTGGAAGAAAAGCTATGGCAAATTTAGACAGCCTATTAAAAAGCAAAGGCCACTTTGCCTACAAATGTCCATATAGTTTTGCTATGGTCTTTCTAGTAGTCATGTAAGGATGAGAGAGTTGGACCATAAAGAAGGCTGAACACAGAAGAATTGATACTTTTGAACTATGGTGCTAGAGAAGACTCTTGAGAGTCCTTTGGACAGCAAGGGATAAACCAGTCAATCCTAAAGGAAATCAACCCTGAATATTCATTGGAATGTCTGATGTTGAAGCTGAAGCTCCAATACTTTGGCCACCTGATGTGAAGAGCCGATTCATTGAAAAAGACTCTGATGCTGGGGAAGATTGAAGGCAGAAGGAGAAGAGGGCAACAGCGGATGACTAGGTTGGATGGCATCGAGGATTCAATGGCCATGAACTTGGGAAAACTCTGAGAGATGGTGAGGGACAGGGAGGCCTTGTGTGAGGCAGTCCATGGGGTCCTAAAGAGTCAGACATGAATGAGCAACAACAAGGTTTACTGCAGGGCTGAGCAAGGAGAATAGGTGGCTTACACTCAAAAATTCCAATCTCTGTGATGGGCTTCAGGGGAGAATTTTTAAAGGCAAAATTGCCAGGGGGAAGGCTGTAGGGTTTGTGACTTCCTTCTGATTGTTGGGGAAATAAGAGGAGGTGTTTTGGAAATCTGTCATCAGCTTTTTGGTTCCAACTCGCCTGGGGTCCACATACTTGTGCTCAGCCTGAGGTTATCATCTTCCACTTTGATGGGGCCCAAGTCCTGCAGAAGTTCTATATTAGATTGCTATGCACATCTACCAAGGAGGAACCAGCACCCTGCCTGACGCTGCATGATTGTTTCTTGACTGGCTTTCGTTTGTTTCTCCATTTCCACACTTGTCTATTTACTAATTGTTTGAATCTGCCCTTTGGAACTCAGGGAAGGTCTGGGAGGTGGAAATCTTTCTCCTCTAAATAAGAAATAGTGAAAGTGAAAATTGCTTAATTGTGTCCAACTCTTTCTGACCTCATGCACTATAGCCCCCCAGGCTCTTCTGTCCATGGAATTCTCCAGGCAAGAATACTGGAATAGGTTGCCCTTCCCTTCTCCAGGGGATCTTCCCTACATATGGATTGAACCCAAGTCTCCTGCATTGGAGGCAGATTCTTTACTGTCTGAATCAAAGCTCTACCTCATTGAACAAGAAACAGAGAACATAAGTCTTTTTTACCCAGAGAAACTTACAGAGTCCTGCTTGGTTTCATTTGCACTTGTGAAAAATTGGAACCATGTCCTTTAGAGGCATAAGATGAAGTTTTGATAAAAGAAATGTAAGCTATGAGGGGATCAGGTATAGGTAATGGGTTAGGAACCAAAAGAATGAGAGAACTGATTTTAGACTGGACTTTGGGAGGCAGAATCCATGCTCTCAAGAGCATCTGTGGGAAAGGAGACAATTGATATAAAAATGTAATGGCAAGATTATGGTCAATGAAAATAAGATTTCTTAAAACTCAAATTTCAGTCTATTTCACACCTGCCCTTGAACCTACTCGGCTGACCATGGCTTGAGAAAAACATACAAACACCCTGATTAATTTTATACATTCATGACCTTTAATGGTTCCTTGGAGCAGCCTGGAAAAAAAAAATAAAAGAAAGAAATAGTATTCTATGTCCCAGTCCATTCACTCATCTATACTCAAGGTGACAAGTCATTTTATCTTCTCTCTTAAAACCACATTTATTCTAATTCTGTATGATAACTTTGAATCCTACTTCACTGAGAGAATAGAAGCAATCAGAGGATTTTTCCCATATTTTCTCCCCATTACGCCTTCCCACCCATCTGCATTTGTGCCCAACACTTTGACTTCTTTCCGTTTCAGTAGATGAAAGGACTAGTCTCTACTCAGAGATGAAACCCCCACCAATGTATCAGAATTTTTAGACATCTCCCCAGGGATTTCTCCCTGCCTCTCCTCTGTATTCCTCTGTTCTCTTTCTGATGGATCATTCTCACAAACAGACTTCCATGTTGAATTTCTCCATGTCCCACTTCAACTACCACCTCATTTTGTTGTTCCCCAAAAACGTTTGGTTTTACTTTTCCCAGTTCCACAAAATGGCTCCTGTCATGGTCAGTGATGTTATCTGTATTGCTAAATCCAATGGCCTGTTATCTGTCCTTGTCTAACGTGGTCTAGCAGGAGGATTTGACAGTGTGGATTTGACTCTCATCTTGCAATACCCTTTTCACTTGGTTTCTGATCACTGTACATGGCTGATTTTTTCCTAATTCATGGCTTCTTTTCTCAAGGTCCTTTGTCTGCCCTACTTGTTTACCATATTTATAGACATTGGAGTGCTCCAGAGTTCAGTCTTTGGAACTTTTCTCTATCTACCCTCACTCCTTAGGTCTCTTGTGTCACATTGCCGTAAATACTATCACTATGTTGATGGTTCCCAAATTTATTTCTCTCTTGAACTCCGGATGCACATACCCAACTGTCTATTCAACATCTCAACTTAGATATCCCATGAAAAGTTTAGTGTTGTAAATTCAAACTCTTGCTATTGCCTCTTGGACATGTTACTCCTGAATTCTCCTCTAATCAGCAACCCCATGGACTTTAGCTTACCAGGCTCCTCTGTCCATGGGATTTTCCAGGAAATAGTACTGGAGTGGATTGCCATTTCCTTCTCCAGGGGATCTTCCCAAACCAGGGACTGAACCCCGGTCTCCTGCACTGTAGACAGACGCTTTACCGTCTGAGCCACCAGGGAAGTCCAAGAAGTAACTACATGCTTTCAATTTTCTTCCTCTCTAAAATCCCTCATTTAAACCACCAGTATATTCAATGTTCCTATTTTCAAAATATATCCAGAATCTGACTCCTGCTACCAACATGACTCAAACAATTATCTCCTTTCATGGATAATTGCAATATTCTCTTACTGGCTGTGCAGCTTGTACATTTTGTCCCAATGATAGACATTCCTAGTGCTCACTGAAACTTGATTTTCCTTCCCTCCTGCAAGGACTGTATTTCTTGGGGTTTCTGACTAAGTTCTTGGCATTAGGGTGAGTAGAAGCAAAAGTTCTCTACAGATCTTCCCGTTTACTTTTTCCTTGTCAGTAAGGATGTCAGTTGAGTGTTGAAATAATAAAGCCACAAATAGGGGCTGAATTGCCATGGATCCAGCAGTGATTCAAATGAATGTCGGTCAAATCATGTCTTTGTATTTCACTCGGTGTGAAAACTGATGTCCTGCAAAACCCTGTACCATTACCTCTTTCACCATTACCTCTCTGCCCTTATCTTCTGCTACTGTTCCTTTTGCTCCCTCTGCTCCTGGCACACCGTCTCTGGGCTAGCCTTAGGATACCATGCACAGTTTCGCCTCAGGGCCTTTGCTCTTACTGTTTCTTCTACCTGCAGTGTTCCCCAGATATCTGTAAGGCTTGCTTTTTCATCTTCCTTGAGTCTGTTCAGAAATGATAGCTTCTCAAAAAGGCCACAGTTTATTTAAAACTGCAACAGCTAGGAACTCTCCATCCTTTTCTGTGCCTTAGTCTCTTCTTTAGTATGTTTAGCTGTGTGACACATTACATATATTTACTACTTTGTTTATTTATTGCCTGTCTTCCTGAATTAGAATGAATGTTTAATCACAACAGGGATAGTTATTTATTTGTTTTTCTACTGATCTTTCATCAGTGCCTAAAATAGTGCTTGATATAGAGTAGGCAGGCAATATTTGTTTGCAGAATGAATGAATGAATAAATGAAGCCTTCTTTCTCCAACTGCAACCTCTGAAGATGGCAAATGCTTATTTATGTGCTGTGAATAGAACGGGTGCAACATAATAGCAGAAATTCACATCCTAGCCTACCTATAACACAAAGGTATTGCTCAGAGTTCCTAATGGGAATCAGATTCCTCATATAGTTCAGATCCAAACCAAAACATACAAACTGTAAATTCTTAACTACTTACAATTAAAATAAACAGCAGTAGGCAAGGACTTAATTTTTTTCCATAATTGAATCCATTCATTTTTATAAAATACCTACAATGAAATCTGGAAAGGATATTACACAGCCCATTAGAATATAATAATCAATGCAGAAGATATATTGCACAATATATAGAGTAGGGAATGAGACAAAGATTACAAGTGTAGTGTGTGTGCATGTAAGTGGGTGGCCAATAAGTGATAATTAATGTCCCCTTCATGTTAAAGCTGTCACCCATTTGGAGTTTTTTTCCAATTTATACAGAATTCTTTTTATATCCACAGTTTAACTGGGAAAGTTCATGACTTTAATGTGAAAAGTGACCAAAAATATTCTTGGGGATACAACATAATGAGAAAAATGCAAGTGTTATTAAACAAAGTTTAAAATTTTTTTTGATCGCCATTTTCTTAAAAATATTTAATAAAGCATTTTCTGTAGCACATGAAAAGGATGCTATAATGAACCAGTGAGGAAGAACATTTTTCTTGTGTTTTGTTTGGATTCAGAACCTAAGTGGTAAGAATGTGCATTTGAGTTGCATGGAAAATCAGATCAGATAGCGTAACAGACTTCTACCTAGCAAATGAGATGGAATTTCTGCAGTCCACCAGCCCAGAATTTACTTCTGACCAGCACTACCTTTATATTCAGAGATAGATTTTCAGCTGAATTTTTCAGGGTATGAGGGTTGTGAAACTGATGTATGCCCTTGAGATTTTGTAAATATGAGTTATTTAGCCAGCCAAAAAAAGACAATGCCTGTTTTTTTAGGATTACTTATTAGACTGGGAGTAAGTGGAAGGACATTTGTGTTTACTTACTCTGCAGTAAACAAAAATGGCATTACTTTTCTAAACAGTTTCTTTATCAAACAGGATGCAATGGCTATTCTTACTAATTCCTAAGATGTGCCAAAGAAGATAATGAATGTGTGCATGCTAAGTTGCTTCAGTCGTGTCTGACTCTTTGCAATCCTGTGGACTGTAGTCCACCAGGCTGCTCTGTCCATGAGATTCTCCAGGTAAAAATACTGGAGTGGGTTGCCATGCTCTCCTCCAGGGAATCTTCCCAACCTAGGGATTGAACCCATGTCTCTTATGTCTCCTGTATTTGCAGGTTTTTTTTTTTTTTTTCACCACTAGTGCCACCTGGGAAGCCCAAGATAATGAATATTAAGGGCTATAAACAACTCTCTAGAAAAATCCAAAAAGATAGTATATGTTTTCAATTCTGCTTGAAGATCCTGGTCACTTTCTAGAGTGGAGTTGCCCTCCAGACCTAGGCAGAATCTGATCTTCTTTACTCCATGCACAATATATTCAGAGAGAAAGAAATAGATTGTTTGGAATATGATTAGAACATAATATTGACTATCATCCTGTGGATTCAGGACAGGATTTCTAAGAACAAGTGATACCTTATAGTTTATTTACATGAACAAGTTTATCATTTGATCTTTTGTTCATTTCTTTTTTTTTTTGTCTTAATTAATTTTATTTTATTTTTAAACTTTACATAATTGTATTAGTTTTGCCAAATATCAAAATGAATCCACCACAGGTATACATGTGTTCCCCATCCTGAACCCTCCTCCCTCCTCCCTCCCCATACCATCCCTCTGGGTCGTCCCAGTGCACTAGCCCCAAGCATCCAGTATCATGCATTGAACCTGGACTGGCATCTCGTTTCATACATGATATTTTACATGTTTCAATGCCATTCTCCCAAATCTTCCCACCCTCTCCCTCTCCCACAGAGTCCAAAAGACTGTTCTATACGTCAGTGTCTCTTTTGCTGTCTCGTATACAGGGTTATCGTTACCATCTTTCTAAATTCCATATATATGCGTTAGTATACTGTATTGGTGTTTTCCTTTCTGGCTTACTTCACTCTGTATAATAGGCTCCAGTTTCATCCACCTCATTAGAACTGATTCAAATGTATTCTTTTTAATGGCTGAGTAATACTCCATTGTGTATATGTACCACAGCTTTCTTACT
>NW_011495031.1:3178441-3179604 GCF_000754665.1 Bison bison bison
ATTAGTGTCCTCTTTGATTTCTTTCACCAGTGTTTTATAGTTTTCTATATATAGGTCTTTAGTTTCTTTAGGTAGATATATTCCTAAGTATTTTATTCTTTTCATTGCAATGGTGAATGGAATTGTTTCCTTAATTTCTCTTTCCGTTTTCTCATTATTAGTGTATAGGAATGCAAGGGATTTCTGTGTGTTGATTTTATATCCTGCAACTTTACTATAATCATTGATTAGTTCTAGTAATTTTCTGGTGGAGTCTTTAGGGTTTTCTATGTAGAGGATCATGTCATCTGCAAATAGTGAGAGTTTTACTTCTTCTTTTCCAATTTGGATTCCTTTTATTTCTTTTTCTGCTCTGATTGCTGTGGCCAAAACTTCCAAAACTATGTTGAATAGTAATGGTGAAAGTGGGCACCCTTGTCTTGTTCCTGACTTTAGAGGAAATGCTTTCAATTTTTCACCATTGAGGATAATGTTCGCTGTGGGTTTGTCATATATAGCTTTTATTATGTTGAGGTATGTTCCTTCTATTCCTGCTTTCTGGAGAGTTTTTATCATAAATGGGTGTTGAATTTTGTCAAAGGCTTTCTCTGCATCTATTGAGATAATCATATGGTTTTTATTTTTCAATTTGTTAATGTGGTGTATTACATTGATTGATTTGCGGATATTGAAAAATCCTTGCATCCCTGGGATAAAGCCCACTTGGTCATGGTGTATGATCTTTTTAATGTGTTGTTGGATTCTGATTGCTAGAATTTTGTTTAGGATTTTTGCATCTATGTTCATCAGTGATATTGGCCTGTAGTTTTCTTTTTTTGTGGGATCTTTGTCAGGTTTTGGTATTAGGGTGATGGTGGCCTCATAGAATGAGTTTGGAAGTTTACCTTCCTCTGCAATTTTCTGGAAGAGTTTGAGCAGGATAGGTGTTAGCTCTTCTCTAAATTTTTGGTAGAATTCAGCTGTGAAGCCGTCTGGACCTGGGCTTTTGTTTGCTGGAAGATTTTTGATTACAGTTTCAATTTCCGTGCTTGTGATGGGTCTGTTAAGGTTTTCTATTTCTTCCTGGTCCATTTTTGGAAAGTTGTACTTTTCTAAGAATTTGTCCATTTCTTCCTCGTTGTCCATTTTATTGGCATATAATTGTTGATAATAGTCTCTTATGA
>NW_011495031.1:3179704-3181419 GCF_000754665.1 Bison bison bison
TTTCTAGTTGCTTTAGGTGTAGAGTTAGGTTATTTATTTGACTTTTTTCTTGTTTCTTGAGGTGTGCCTGTATTGCTATGAACTTTCCCCTTAGGACTGCTTTTACTGTGTCCCACAGGTTTTGGGTTGTTGTGTTTTCATTTTCATTCGTTTCTATGCAAATTTTGATTTCTTTTTTGATTTCTTCTGTGATTTGTTGGTTATTCAGCAGCGTGTTGTTCAGCCTCCATACGTTGGAATTTTTAATAGTTTTTCTCCTGTAATTGAGATCTAATCTTACTGCATTATGGTCAGAAAAGATGCTTGGAATGATTTCTATTTTTTTGAATTTACCAAGGCTAGCTTTATGGCCCAGGATGTGATCTATCCTGGAGAAGGTTCCATGTGCGCTTGAGAAAAAGGTGAAATTTATTGTTTTGGGATGAAATGACCTATAGATATCAATTAGGTCTAACTGGTCTATTGTATTGTTTAAAGTTTGTGTTTCCTTGTTAATTTTCTGTTTAGTTGATCTATCCATAGGTGTGAGTGGGGTATTAAAGTCTCCCACTATTATTGTGTTATTGTTAATTTCTCCTTTCATACTTGTTAGCATTTGTCTTACATACTGCGGTGCTCCCGTGTTGGGTGCATATATATTTATAATTGTTATATCTTCTTCTTGGATTGATCCTTTGATCATTATGTAGTGACCTTCTTTGTCTCTTTTCACAGCCTTTGTTTTAAAGTCTATTTTATCTGATATGAGTATTGCTACTCCTGCTTTCTTTTGGTCCCTATTTGCATGGAAAATCTTTTTCCAGCCCTTCACTTTCAGTCTGTATGTGTCCCCTGTTTTGAGGTGGGTCTCCTGTAGACAACATATGTAGGGGTCTTGTTTTTGTATCCATTCAGCCAGTCTTTGTCTTTTGGTTGGGGCATTCAACCCATTTATGTTTAAGGTAATTGCTGATAAGTATGATCCCGTTGCCATTTACTTTATTGTTTTGGGTTCGAATTTGTACACCATTTTTGTGTTTCCTGTCTAGAGAATATCCTTTAGTATTTGTTGGAGAGCTGGTTTGGTGGTGCAGAATTCTCTCAGCTTTTGCTTGTCTGAGAAGCTTTTGATTTCTCCTTCATACTTGAATGAAATCCTTGCTGGGTACAATAATCTGGGCTGTAGGTTATTTTCTTTCACCATTTTAAGTATGTCTTGCCATTCCCTCCTGGCTTGAAGAGTTTCTATTGAAAGATCAGCTGTTATCCTTATGGGAATTCCCTTGTGTGTTATTTCCCTTGCTGCTTTTAATATTTGTTCTTTGTGTTTGATCTTTGTTAATTTGATTAATATGTGTCTTGGGGTGTTTCGCCTTGGGTTTATCCTGTTTGGGATTCTCTGGGTTTCTTGGACTTGGGTGATTATTTCCTTCCCCAGTTTAGGGAAGTTTTCAACTATTATCTCCTTAAGTATTTTCTCATGGTCTTTCTTTTTGTCTTCTTCTTCTGGAACCCCTATGATTCGAATGTTGTAGCGTTTAATATTGTCCTGGAGGTCTCTGAGATTGTCCTCATTTCTTTTAATTCGTTTTTCTTTTATTCTCTCTGATTCATTTATTTCTACCATTCTATCTTCTAATTCACTAATCCTATCTTCTGCCTCTGTTATTCTACTATTTGTTGCCTCCAGAGTGTTTTTAATTTCATTTATTGCATTATTCATTATATATTGACTC
>NW_011495031.1:3181786-3190692 GCF_000754665.1 Bison bison bison
ATGCTGCAAACAAATAACACTGGCGTGCGCTCGCAGTGCCTCAGCCACACTGGGTCTGCCCCGGCTCACCGCGCGTGTAGCCTCCCTGCCCACACTGCTCGGGCTCTAGGTTGTTCCGTGGGGAACAATCCGAGGCTGGCCCTGGGCTGCATGTACCTCCCAGGTCCAAGCCGCTCAGGTTCAGGCACTCGGGCAGTCCTCAGAGGCACAGACTCAGTTGGGCCTGAGTTTTGTGCTCTTCCCAGGTCCGAGCAGCTCAAGTGATGAGGTGTTCGTTGAGCGCCAATGCTGCGACTTATTGCCTCCCCGCCACTCGGTTATCTGGGTGTAAAACCGGCGCACCTTCTCAGGCAGATGTTAACCATCCAGACCCCCAAGAAGTTTTAGTTAGCAAAGAAGCCTGCTTACAGTTTTATAGATAATGTCTCTCTGGGGCTGCGATTGCCCCCTTCCGGCTCTGGCTGCCTGTCACTGGAGGGGGAAGGTCTGCAGCCAGCTATCTCTGTTCAGTTCTTTGTTCCGTGCGCGGGCCTGGTGGTGTCTTAGGTTGGGGCTGGCTTTTCGCATGGTAGATATCCCACAGTCTGGTTTGCTAGCCCAAATTATTTCGCTCAGATAGTGCTCAGGGTATTCAGGCCAGATTCTTACTCTAAGCGATGCAGCCCGCGCTGCACCTCCCTGCCCAGCCCCCGCTTGCTAATGGCGCGTGCAGACGTCTGCGCTGCTTCTCTGCTGGGGGAGTTACTGTAGGACTCGCAATCTTCGAGTTTTAATTGTTTATTTATTTTTTCTCCCCGTTATGTTGCCCTCTGTGCTTCCAAAGCTCGGCACAGATTCGGCAGTGAGAAGGTTTCCTGGTGTTTGGAAACTTCTCTCTTTTTAAGACTCCCTTCCCGGGACGGAACTCCGTCCCTCCCTCTTTTGTCTCTTTTTTTGTCTTTTATATTTTTTCCTACCTCCTTTCGAAGAGTTGGATTGCTTTTCTGGGTGCCTGATGTCCTCTGCCGGCATTCAGAAGCTGTTTTGTGGAATTTACTCGACGTTTAAATGCTCTTTTGATGAATTTGTGGGGGAGAAAGTGTTCTCCCCGTCCTACTCCTCCGCCATCTTGGCTCCTCCTCTTTTGTTCATTTCTTGTTGGTTCTTATTATGGCTGCTTGCTAATCAATCATTAAGATCCTTGCTTGGTTTTTCTATTATGGTCATTCAGATACATCTGAGCACCCCAAATGGTTTTACACAACAAGCATTATCAGGTTTCTACATGTGAAGAAAATCTAAGATAAGATTGTAATTTGAAAACACCTGCCCAGTGAGGAAAATATAACCCCTACAATGTTACAAAAGAATATTCAAGATAAGAGTTGCTGGAATTTAGAACTTATACTCTATTGATTTTGTTTATAAGACCAGATAATTAGCAGGAAGTTTCTCTATAGGGAATCTGCATCTGTCTTGGCAATCTATGTACTTTCTAAAGTTTTTAGAAAAAATAAATAAAAATTACATTCCTAACCAGAACAATTGTTTAAAGTGATCTTTACCCATTTCTTCTATTTGTTCTTCTTGAAATGTGACAGGAGGTCTCATGTGTCCCTCCCACCTGGAAACTTTGAGACAGTATCCGCTTCCTTCTTCTCTTTACCTTTTGCAGCACTTATCAGCAATGCTGTGTGTCCCCGAATGAGGCTGATAAAGAGAAGCAGAGACCTGTTTCCCATGGGCATGGAGTGTGAGCAGGAAACACAAACAATAACTTTGGTATTTTCAGTGTGAGATTTGGGGACTCTGTTATGGTAGCATAATTTAGACCATCTCAACTGATACGCAGAAATAGCCTTTTTTGTCCCCAAATCCACTACCAGTTTTAAATTATGGAATCGTCTCTCAAGCATCCACATATTTTGCGTAGAAAGACTCGTCCATGTTTCTTCCACAATAACTCTCAACATATCCTTTTCTAGCCATGACCACTGCCAGCACCTGTGAACAGAAACTTTTTATTTTACTCTTGAACCACAGCAGTTATAGTGTGTCCCTACATCCAGACCCTTCTCTAGAGGTACAGTGTCTCCTGCTAATAGTGGCCAGATCACTCTTAGAAAAAGTTGACTGCCTTACATACATCCCTATGCAAAATCCACAGTGGCCTACTCTGGATTGAATGCTGTGTCTAGAGTTCATATGCTGAAACTTCCTCTCCCACAAAATGTGATGGTACTATGAGGTGGAGGGTTTGGGAGGCACTTAGGATTAGATGAGGACAGGAGGGTGAAGCCCTCATGAATGGGATTAGTGGCCTTGAAGAGTCATCAGAGAGCTGGCTTCCTCTGTCTGCTCTTAGCCATGAGGATGTTGGCATCTGCAACCAAGAAAGAGAGTTCTCACTTGAATCTGACCATGCTGACATCCTGATCTTGGACTTCCAGTTTCCAGAACTGTGAGAAATAAATTTATGTTATTAACCAACCAGCATATGATACTTTGTAAGAAAAGCCTGAACTAAGGCAGTTTTCCACTACTTATAAATTAAATGTCTTATCCTTATCCCTCTTAAAATATAGCCATAGCTTTGTGTACCATTTTTATCATCCTTTCAGTTCAGTTCAGTTCAGTTCAGTTGCCCAGTCGTGTCCAACTCTTTGCGACCCCATGAATTGCAGCACCCCTGTCCATCACCAACTCCTGGAGTTCACCTAAACTCATGTCCATCGAGTCGGTGATGCCATCCAGCCATCTCATCCTCTGTCGTCCCCTTCTCCTCCTGCCCCTAATCCCTCCCAGCATCAGAGTTTTTTCCAATGAGTCAACTCTTCGCATGAGGTGGCCAAAATATTGGAGTTTCAGCTTTAGCATCAGTCCTTCCAAAGAACACTCAGGGTTGATCTCCTTTAGAATGGACTGGTTGGATCTCCTTGCAGTCCAAGGGACTCTCAAGAGCCTTCTCCTTTACATGGTATCATTTTCTCTTCACATCAGCCAGTCAAGTCTCCTCCCTCTCAGTGAAATGTGTCACACACCTTTAATTTTTAGTTCTGTCTTTGAAAGGATACTTTTAATCTTCTTGTGTTTAATCCTATTAGGTGAACACCTCCTAGGTCTGGTAATATTCTGAAGTTTATCTGCAGAATTAGGTAAATGTTTTCCAGTTAAAAAGTTAATGTCTTTGCTTGAGTGAGAAGGAAAAGAGAGCTGGTCTGTAGGTCAACTTTTTTCTGGACTTAGAGCAATTTATCAGCCTAATGTGTGATGACCTCTTATTTCACGTAATCACAGTGCATATAGATATATATGATTTATCAGAGCTGCCACAAATTGCTGCTATGCTTAATTTATTTAGAATCTAGTTCTCTATTTACATATCTAGATGACAAATACTAAACACAGGGAAAGAAAAAAAATCTGTGTTCAATATATTGAAACATGATTTGTTACATATCTCATAAAGTTTAGTGGGCTTTAGCTAAAGAGTCTATTTTTGATTGAACAAAGGGTTTAATTATTATAACCAAAGCCATTTCAGCATTATCTTCCATTTGAAATATTGCAATTAAAAATTTCAGTCTAAGCAATTACTTATTTGTAAAAAAAAAAAAAAAAGGCTACCTTTGAGGCTTGAATTGAAGATGATAAAAATTAGCCATCTAAAACCATTTCAATTTTATGAAAAATAAAACTGAGTGAAATGTTTCAGCCTGAAAGCTTAGACGATCTTTAGGGGAAATTAGTTATGTTGCTAATAGCGGTTCCAATTTATAAGGCACTAGAAGGAAGCAATCAAAGAGGCAAAAACAAGATAAATAATCCTTAAAATGGAACAATTAAATAGAAATCAGTTGTGACAAAAATCATAAGATAATGTTCCTAGACTTTAAAAGACAATGTCTTTCTTTTTGTTAATTAGAGATAATCTACATTTTAAGATATGTAACTATTTACCAAGCAATGGAATGTTTTCTATTGATATAAAGATAGATGTATTTCCAGATGGACTTCTGTTTAACAGGGAAGATGGCTAAGTGATAATTTCTTGTTTCTCTTGGTGTAACTTTGATGATCTCCAGGCTTTCCATCATTTTCTTCTTCAAAATTAAACGGCACATATAAACCATGTGCATCAGAACTCAAACTAGGGCAATATATTTTTTCATTTGGTACAGATATTAAAATGCCTGCTTATTTGCACACACAGCCGAGTGTAAATATGAAATGAAAATATGTCACATAGGGTTCTCTCAGGCAGGTATATTCCCCTTCGTAACACTCCTGCCTATATTTCAAACCTCGTGAAACAAACACTATTTACTGTGAGCCTCACAGATGTTGAATGTGCTTCTGTTACCTTATTTACATATGCAGATTAAAATGTTTCACTTTGTTTTGCACTAGCTTGATCTCTTAATTTTGATGATCTCAAACTGTTGTTATTAGGTTTACAAGAAAAAAAGTCATTTATTTCATAAAGAAATTCATCCACGTAATATGCATTTATTCAGACATAGAGTAAATTTTACATGTATGTATTACTTTATTCTCTGTCCTATTATAGGGAGTCAGAGTGACAATATTAGAGCTCTCTTGATTCATATTGCTTTAAAATTCATGCAAATGGGCATAAATACTGGTTTTGCACTTTTGTTTAGCATTTTCATGCATATTTATTCCCACAGAAGTAAATATTTCTCAAACTCTCTTTTTTTCCTTCCTGAGAAAGTAACAGGCCAGGAAATCAAATGCTAAGCAAAATAAATTTCTAAACTCTGCCACATTTACTTTATTGGGGTAAGTAAATGCCACATTCTAGTAAAACCTCCTTTCCCTAGGATATAATGGCTAGGAGAAAGCTAATAGGGCTTCACTTACAGACCTTGACTCCAGGTGGTCTTCAGTTTGTTTCTAGGGTACCAGTTCCCTGGTATCTCCCATCCCTGCCCCAGAGATTGCTTCCCTGGCTGTGTCCCTTCTATAGGGTCTTCATGGTACTCACTGGGACCACTTGCATTCTATTTCTCAGTCATAGCATCCAAGTGTTTCATTCTAGCTAGACCTCCAAATTTTGTAAGTAGAAGATTAAATATTTTTCTAAGTGTAGAGCTCTTTCAAACATTCTTTTACTGTCTGGTCTTTTCAAAACTTCACAAAGTACTCTCTAAGCTTATGACTCTCTTTTAAAGAACATATCCTAAATTCCCCCAAGAAGCAGCTGAACTGCAATGAGAGTTAATTGTGGCACTCTACTCTGTATCCGTCTCTGAGCAACCTAGACAGCATATTAAAAAGCAGAGATATTACCTTGCCAACAAAGGTCTGTCTAGTCAAGGCTATGGTTTTTTCCAGTAGTCATGTATGGATGTGAGAGAGTTGGACTATAAAGAAAGCTGGGCAGCAAAGAATTGATGCTTTTGAACTGTGGTGTTGGAGAAGACTCTTGAGAGTCCCTTGGACTGCAAGGAGACCCAACCAGTCCATCTTAAAGGAGATCAGTCCTGGGTGTTCATTGGAAGGACTGATGCTGAAGCTGAAACTCCAATACTTTGGCCACCTGATGCGAAGAGCGGACTCATTTGAAAAGACCCTGATGCTGGGAAAGATTGAGGGAAGGAGGAGAAGGGGACAACAGAGGATGAGATGGCTGGATGGCATGACCAACTCAAGGGACATGGGTTTGAGCAAGGTCCAGGAGTTGGTGATGGACAGGGAGGCCTGGCGTGCTGCAGTCCATGGGGTCGCAAAGAGTCGGACATGACTGAGTGACTGAACTGAACTGAACTGCCTTCTCAACAACTGCTCACATCTGGACACATGTTTTATCCCTGAGAGAGCACTTTCTGCTTGCTAGGTAGGGTATTTTCTTTTCCTTTGTAGGGGGTTCTTTGTTATTTTGAAAATCTGAATTCAAGATCTCCACTGTTTCTCTTTCCAGGTGGTGCTAGTGATAATCTGCCTGCCAACGCAGGAGACACGGGAGATGAGAGTTTGACCTCTGGGTCAGGAATATTCCCTGGGTTAGGGAATGACAATCCACTCCAATGTTCTTGCTTGAAAATTTCCATAGACAGAGGAGCCTTGCAGGCTACAGTCCATGGAGCCACAAAGAGTCAGACACAACTGAGCACACACATACCATTTCTCTAGAAGAGACAAAAAGCTGTCTTGTACACATGGTTGCTGAGAATACCGTGCTGTACTCTGTTAAACTAAAACTTCAGCTACATTGGTTGTTGCTTCCTCCTTTTCACATCTCAGAATCTGTAGTCACATGCATTTTAGGCTGCCAAGTTATTTTGTTTTGTTTTTATCATGAAAGTCATTGATTGACTTTCCTTTATGAAGAAGGCATTAGGTAAAAAAGAGCTCCTAAGAAGACAATAGTCTAAAGGGGAGAGAAGAGATAAATGAGATGGACATAACATGATGTTGGCATAGGCTGTGTTATAGGCATAGGCTTGATAAATCAGTGTAGCTGCTACTTAGAGGAAAGAGAAGTTGGTGAGGTCAAAAGTGGTTTCTGATGAGTTCTTAGGTATCTATCCAACTGGGTTTTGAAGGACAGACAACACTTGACTAAGTTTAGTGAAGGCAGAAATTCTTCAGGCCATGGATATTTGGGGAGAAAAATGTGAAGTAGGAACATATATGTATGGGAAATAAAGAATAAGTCCCATTTTTGGAATGGATGATTTGATTAGTAGAAAACAACATCGGAAACATAGTTGGAATTGGATCATAGAAGACCTCCTATTCCAAGCATTTAGACTCTTAGGCCAAACTGTGTTCCACTCTCCCTGTGGTCCCATCCCATGAGATCTTAATGACCCTCACAAAATGGTTACAGAGTGAAATATCTGAAAAGCACTCTATTACTCTTTTAGGTAGTCACAGTGCATGTTAGCACTGTAAAAATTTTGAGATGTGCTGCAGTAAAGAAATCTGTGAAAAGCTGTTTAACCCAGAATTTCTCAGACTTACTTGACAGTGGGACACTCACCCTTGTTTATTTTACTACTTTTTGCTTTGCAAATGGAATACTTTTTGCCTTTAGCAAAACTACTGTCCTAGGGAATAAAGCTGCTTTAGGCCCTATGTGGATTTTGCAGGAATTTGAAAGAAGAAAAACTTTCTTTCTTTTTTTTTTTTTTTAAATATTTCTTTATTTATTTGATTGCACCATGTCTTGGTTGTCACATGTGGGATCTCTCTAGCTTTGGCATGCAGGTTTAGTTACTCCAAGGCATGTGGGATCTTATCTCCCCCACCAAGGATGGAACCTGCATCCCCAACATTGCAAGGTGAATTCTTAACCAATGGACCACCAGGGAAGTCCTGGGAAAATTTTTCTTACACAAATGGAGATCTATAGAGTGAGATACCTACATAATCCTGGAACCATTTGAATTTAGAAGCCCCCCCCCCCCGCCTTTTTTTTAGCATTTTCTTTATAGAAATTGAGAATGTAAATATTAATAAATCAAGATACATTTATGACAAAACTTTCCTGTGCAAAACAATGGTCTAGGTGCTACATGGAATGCACATACAAATACAATTGGTTATTACCTATAATAAACTTGCAAGCATATGAAACTTGTAAGACAGTTTCATAAATAACTGTAATACAAGGAGGAATATAATATGTGGAAATAAAGTTACAACAAAGTGTTGTGGGATGAAGATGTGGAAGAAGGGATGGATTTTCTCAAGAAGAGTTTTTCGAATGAGAACATGGCTCAAGGAGGAACCAGGAGATACACTGGTAGAAAAGGAATCAGTAAAGAAACTATCTGGTTCTGACCAGAAAGATGGCAAACTAGCAATCTAAACCCTCACATTTAGAGAGTTTGTGTTAGACCTACACTGTTGCCAACACTTAAAAATTCAGAGATTTACATGAAATCTGGCTTTCTAGCACCTGTTGCAAATAACAAGACTTGGGAACAATAACCTGAAATTAGGTAGAAACTTCCTCCTTAGGTAGAATATGTGGATGCTAGGTTGCCATTTGGAGGAGGAAATGGCAACCCACTCCAGTGTTCTTGCCTGGAGAATCCCAGGGAGGGGGGAGCCTGGTGGGCTGCTGTCTATGGGGTCGCACAGAGTCGGACACGACTGAAGCGACTTAACAGCAGCAACAGCAGCAGCAGGTTGCCATTGTTGTTATTTAGTTGCTAAGTTGTGTATGACTCTTTTGTGACCACATGGACTTGTATAGACTGTCATGTTCCTCTGTCCATGGGATTTCCCAGGCAAGACTACTGGAGCATTTTCTTCTCCAGGGAATCTTCCTGACCCAGGGGTTGAACCCACATCTCCTGCATTGCAGGTGGATTATTTACCACTGAGCCACCAGGGAAGCCCCTAGGTTGTCATTTGTGTGTGTGCTTAGTCGCTCAGTCGTGTCCAACTCTTTGTGACCCCATGGACTGTAGCCCACCAGACTCCTCTGTCCATGGGGATTCTCCAGGCAAGAATCCTGTAGTGGGTTGCTATGCCCTTTTCCAGGGGATCTTCCCAACCCAGGGATTGAACCCAGGTCTCCTGCATTACAGGCAGATTCTTTACCATCTGAGCCAGCAGGGAAGCCCATAGTTTCACCATAATCTTTTGTCCTGGGACCAGTGTCTAGAGATAATTATCACTAAGGTGACAGCTGTTTTTCTCACAGCATATGTAAAAGGAAAGTGACATTTTTCTTGTATCCACATTTCCATCCAAATTGGGAAAATAAAGACAGATATGTGGGTCACAGATTTCAAGAACAATGGGCAAGACCATTTTAGTTGCAGGAGATAAGACTATTCTTTTTTTTTTTTTTAACAAACATATAAATTATTTTATTTACAAAGCCATGTTACAAAAAAAAAAAAAAAAAAAAAAAAAAAAAAAAAAAAAAAAAAAAAACCCCCCAC
>NW_011495031.1:3191011-3216264 GCF_000754665.1 Bison bison bison
CCCCATGACTGACCAGCTACATAAAAACCCACAGAGTTTTTGTTAAAGTGCCATGGGCTGACAGCATAACAAAATAGAAGGTGTAAATAGAAAATTTCTTTTTTCCTTTTTTAAAACAAGAGTTCACTGAGAATCAGCAATAATAGAATATGCTGTATAAACTATTCTTTACAAAGGTTGATCAGCATTATTTACAATTGGTACATTGATACAAAAGAAGGCATACAAGTTATCCAGGTCGCTTTTTTTTTATGGCTGACAGGTCTATGCATTGCGTTACGCTTTAACAACCAGAGCTTTCGAGCCTCTATGGCTGGCGACAAGTCACAAGATCTTCAGGAAGATGGGGGTGTGTGCAGTCAAGGGGCTAGGAGAGAGGGCTGAGTGGGGTGTGCAGAACAGAAGTACCCAAAGGATATTCCCCCAATAATGCTTTATATGCTGGTCCAGTTGAACTCCATCCAAACAAACTGAAAGAAAACCTTTTATTTGCATTCCATTTTTCAAGCTGTGAGTTTTGAATACATCATTATAAAGTAAACCTATAGTTGACTGTGAAAGATGACTTTGTACATCTATCAAAAGTGTAAGAATAGTCTTATTCACAGTCAGCTACAGGATAAGACTATTCTTACACTTTTGATAGATGTACAAATGCATTTGTTTTGAAAGAATGTAACATAAGAGACTAATTCAGTCATTTATGTTATCTGCTTGGGCCCTGAAGGCATTTGAGCTTGACTCATGGCAAAGGCAATGGCACCCCACTCCAGTACTTTTGCCTGGAAAATCCCATGGACGGAGGAGTCTGGTAGGCTGCAGTCCATGGGGTCACTGAGAGTCGGACACAACTGAGCGACTTCACTTTCACTTTTCACTTTCATGCATTGGTGAAGGAAATGGCAACCCACTCCAGTGTTCTTGCCTGGAGAATTCCAGGGATGGGGGAGCCTCGTGGGCTGCCATCTGTGGGGTCGCACAGAGTCGGACATGACTGAAGCGACTTAGCAGCAGCAGCAGCATACTGCAAGAGAATAAGGTAAATGCTCTCAAGGAATCAAAGGAAGGAGAGGATTCCAAAAAACAAGGACTATTCTAGAAAGATCAAGTGGGTTAAGAGGACTAAAAATGGCCATTGGACTTGAATATTTGGAGACCTTTGGTAAATATAATGGTAGAAGTTCCAGTGGAATATGAGTGTGGAAACCAGTGATTGAGGACAATGAAAAAGAGATGAAGGAACTAGAACCCATGAGAATTCCTTAATGTAGAGTTTCAGTGGAAGGTTTCTTTTTGGTTTTCTTTTGATTGTTTCTTTTAAATGTAGAAGGCTTGTATGAATCTGTGGGCCACTACTCCTCTTCCTCTGGGACATCGCCTGCCAAGGGGTTCTTACTTGGTATTAATAAAAATTGTTAAATGGTAGAAAAATTATTGTTTTCATTAACCTGAGAGAACTTCCCAAACCTCTTAAAGGTAGAGTTTAAGTAAAAACTACATTATAGCATACAACTTAGGTCTAATGCCAAATTGGAACTTTCTACTTCTTTTTCCTTGTGTCTAGGCCTATGATACATCTCAGATTGGAGGACTGGATTTTACCATTGCATTTCCAGAAAAAGTGAATCTGAGGTTTATCCACTACTCCAAGAGTAAAAGGCATAAATTTTCAAGAGAGTAAAAATTTGCTCCAATAACCAGCTACTTAGTCTATTGTTGGGAAATGGCCTACCTACGCATTTGAGAGATCAGAGAGGAGATTTCCTATAGTTTTCTCTTGAAGAGGAGTTATTTTATTTGCTATTGGAGCTAAAAGGAGAAAAGGAAGCAGGAACAGAATGACATGGTATCTGAACACCAAACTTCAATACTGTCACTTTGTCATCATTGTTTAGTTGCTATGTTGTGTTAGATTGTCTCGCAACCCCATGGACTGTAGACTGCCAGGCTCTTTTGTCCATGGGATTTCCTAGGCAAGAATTCTGGAGTAGGTTGTCACTTCCTTCTCTAGGGGATCTTCCTTACCCAGGGATTGAACCCACATCTCCCACACCTCTTGCATTGGCAGCTGGATACTTTATCACTGAGCCACCACAGAAGCCCACTCACTAAGCAAAACATAGCCCAACGAATGTTTGGATCTGGGCCAAAAGCTATTTTCCAGAAAATAACTTGTATTCAGTGTACATGACACATTCCGCCCCTCATCACTGTTCAGAATCAGGAGTATGTCCTTATCAGCCGACAATATGCTAAGTACATAATCCTGTTGCATAAAGACAAATGTTGCATGATCCCATGTATATGGTGCATCTAAAATACTCAAATTCATAGGAGCGAAGATTGGTGGAGCGGTGGTTTCCAGGGGCAGGGAGAAAGGATAAATGGTGAGTTACTAATCAATGGGCATGAAATTTTCAGTTAATTTAGATGATAAACCCTTGAGATCAGCTGTACATTGTACAGCACAATGTACTGTATACTCAAAAGCTAAGCAGGGTAGATCTTGTACTGAGTTCTTTCCACAATAAGATGAAATAAAATAAAATTTAAAAAGATTAAAATAAGACAGTAAAAAGACAGCTTAGTGTAATGAAGCTTCTAAAGCAACTGATTGCAGTTCTATCACTTGTGAGCTGTGCAACTTTGCCAAGCACTCTAAAGTCTCTGAACCACCTTACAGCTACATTGGAAGGCTGTTATGAGGACTGAATCTGACAGTATATGTAAGGTATTAAATACAGCACACAATAGATATTCAATAAATTATACATACATACACATACTTATACGTGATTTTATAAACATAAAGTGGGGTATTTCCCCAACCATATTTTGTGTAAACTACTTCCAATAAACTTATCTGAGAAAAAGTGTGTCCTTACTGGGAAAACAATGCATTTCATTGGGGGCAGAAATCAAGGTTGAGAAATATTAAACAACTAAATCAAAGCCCCAAATTAATAAATGTCAGAACTGAAAATTGTTGCCTAGACCTGGGGTTGGTAAATTACCATCTGCTGGCCAAATCTAGCCAGCTGTCTGTTTTGTAAATTAAGACTTACTGGAACATGTGCCCATTTGCTAGTACTGTCTATGACTCCTCTATGCTCCATTGGCAGAGTTGAGTAGTTGCTACAGATACAGAATGGCCTGCAAAGTTAGATTACTATCTGACATTCCAAGAGAAAGTTTGCAAACACCTGGTCTAGAGCAGACTAGTGAGAAATGAAGTATATAAGCCCTATCCACAATAATTTTCAGTGGGATTTCAAGTAATTCAAGTATTTTGAACCCTACCTTCTTATGTGGAAAATACTAATCTTGAGTTTTTTCGTCATTACCACTGTGGTGCATTTTTAGGTGCATATTTATATGCGGGTGTTTGAGTATTATATCCTTAGGAGCAAAAGTTTACACTGAACTGGAATGGTTATAATTATTCATTTTCTATTTCCACCTTGCCATTCACTTCTACAAGTATTTTACTGCTGGCTTATATCTTGAAAGTTCCCTTGAGTACCACGATTATGTTGACGATGCTTCCAAACACGGCCATTCCTCATTCTGAGACTCCAGGAAGATTGAGCCACGAGCCTTCTTTCTCTGTCCGTTTGTAGCTTTCTCCAGAGACTCCATATCAAGGAGGGCACAGAGTGATCAGAGTGATGCATTATCACAAAGTCAAATCAGATCCGAGCAAATGAAGAGCAAAAGAGATTAATGGACTTGCTACTTAGAACACATGATAAACCCGGTGATTTGCAGTTTCCATTCAAAGGGGAAAAGTCGAGATTGGAAGACTCTGTGTAGCCTTGTGATAATTTTGCTGTGGAAAGATTTACTGTTCTGCTTTTTGCCTCTTTTCTGGACAAATGGGATTGCATGTTACATGCTTGATTTAAGACTATTTAAATTTTTCTGAATATAATACTATCTCCTCTTCCTTCACAATTCATTATAAATAAATTTGCACAAAATCAAGGGCAGGAGCATATTGATTTAGGTCATTTGTTTCTTTGAAATGAAATAAAACTGTTCCTCCTTCACAGAACTGCAGATAAAAGACACCTGTTTCTGATGGGTTTTGCCTGGCTGCCAAATGGAAAAGAAAAATTGAGTCCCAGCCTCATCATTTACTACCAACACTGTGACCTCAGCCCAGTTGCTGTGCTTTTTTCAGTTTCCTTGTAAGAAAAATGGAAATTAAAAGCAGTAGCTTTCTCATATGCTTGCTTTTATTTTTAAGAATTAATGCCATAACGCATGGGAGACACTTGACATCTAGCAAAAGTTAAGATCAGTAATTTTAGACCAGGACTTGCTTTCTCAAGTCTTTAAGACTTGACAGCTGAAATGACTGAAGTGATTTTCTTTTTCATGTAAAATTCAGCTGAGAGAAGGTGATGAACAACGTATTCTTGGTTGAGAAGGGAAAATTGAGGGAACGGAGCATTTTTTTTTTAACCAACAAAATCCAGACTGAAGCCACCTTTATTGTCCCTGCCATTACAATGATATGTTTGTCTTCTGCTTCATTACTGCATAAGTACCTGAAAAAGTCAAGTGTTGAATATCAGAAAATTCACTGTTTACATAATTTATCAAGAATTTTCAAAATTCTTTGACTTAGAATTTCTTATCCTGGATGTCCACAGAATAGTTTTCTGGGGATCTGTGAAAGCCCTGAAGCTTTAGCTAACATTCTCTGTTTACATTCATTTTCCTGGGAGAAGTTTCATAGCTTTAATAAGATTCTCACTATGGACTTTGATCTATAGATCAAAAGCAAAATTCTATGTAGTATCAGAGGACAAGAAAACTTTAGAAACTTTGGAATTTTGTGAAGATATAACTGTAACTAAGAACTCTGAACTTTACAATAACCTTTTTTTCCCAAGTAAAACTAATGAAAAAGCACTTTATAATGTATAAATGGCAAGAAAACAGCCTAATAAAATAAATAATTACACATCTGTGGCACTGATGAGCCAGCTAAGTACGTTCAGATGACATTTCTGTGGAAGGAAAGTAATTCATTATAATTTAGCAGCACTTTACAATAGATGCTTAACAGACCAGGTGATAAAACATAATCAGTAGAAGCTTTTTAGAAGCTGATGTCGAATATTAGCAAAAAAACCCCTCATATTACTTAATAATTGTGTATTCTATTCAATTAACTATTGCCATTCTCACTGAGAGGCATTAGGAACTGTAAACCTTCAACATTTTGCTCCAGTGTCTATTACTTATAGTTGGGTTTACCACATGCCTATGTAGCCTTCTGTATAAGAGTTTCTTCTTTTTAATATGAAGGAAGTTTGTTGCTTAACTTGAGTGGTGATGGAGGGGAGGGAGTGAGGCAGGCCTCGGGGTGGCAATCAAAGAATTAATCTCCAGTTCACCTTCCAAGAGTAGTCCTAGAAAGATGACTGGAGAGCAGATGCCATCCTTTCTCTGAGTAACAACTGGCCTGCCTGTCTTCCCCACACTATGTGAAAGTCACTCAGTCATGTCCGACTCTTTGCAATCCCATGGACTGTAGCTCACCAGGCTCCTCTGCCATGGAAATCTCCAGACAAGAAAACTGGAGTGGGTAGCCATTCCCTTCTCCAGAGGAACTTCCTGACCCAGGGATTGAACCCAGGTCTTCCGCATTGCTGGCAGATTCTTTATCATCTAAGCCACCAGGGAAGCCCTTAATGTAATGGAAGTGTACAAAGTTATTTACTTAAGCTGTGATAATCTTCAAAAAGACAATGTAGGCTATGTGAGGACAGAGGTTGTAATCTACTCAAATTGAGTTAGGTTAACTACGTAAGGGAAGGGTTTGTTTATGGCTTCCATTCAGTTTAGTTCAGTTCAGTCTCTCAGTTATGTCTGACTTTTTGCAACCCCATGGACTGAAGCACACCAGGCTTCCCTGTCCATTACCAACTTCTGGAGCTTGCTCAAGCTCATGTCCTTTGAATCAGTGATGCCATTCAACTATCTCATCCTCTTTCATCCCCTTATCCTCCTGTCTTCAATCTTTCCCAGCATCAGGGACTTTTCCAATGAGTCAGTTATTTGTATCAGATGGCTAAACTTTGGAGTTCCAGCTTCAGCATCAGTCCTTCCAATGAATACTCAGGACTGATTTCCTTTAGGATGGACTGGTTTGATCTCCTTGATGTCCAAGCGACTCTCAGGAGTCTTTTTTAGCACCACAGTTTGAAAGCAACAAATATTTGGTGCTCAGCCTTCTATAGATCCAACTCTCACATCCATACATGACTACTGGAAAAACCATAGCTTAGACTATGCCTTTGTTGGCAAAGTAATGTACCTGCTTTTTAATATGCTGTCTAGATTGGTCATAGCTTTTCTTCCAAGGAGCAAGTGTCTTTTAATTTCATGGCTGCAGTCACCATCTGCAGTGATTTTGGAGCCAAGACAATAAAGTCTCTCACTGTTTCCATTGTTTCCCCATCTATTTCCCATGAAGTGATGGGACCAGATGCCATGATCTTTGTTTTCTGAATATTGAGTTTTAAGCCAGCTTTTTCACTCTCCTCTTTCACTTTCATCAAGAGGCTTTTCAGTTCCTCTTGCTTTCTGCCATAAGGATAGTGTCATCTGCATATCCAAGGTTATTGACATTTCTCCCAGCGATCTTGATTCCAAATTGTGCTTCATCCAGCCCAGCATTTCACATGATATTCTGCGTATAAGTTAAATAAGCAAGGTGACAATATACAGCCTTGATTTACTCCTTTCCCAATTTGGAACTAGTCCTTTGTTCCATGTCTGATTTTAACTGTTACTTCTTGACCTGCATACAAATTTCTCAGGAGGTAGGTCAGGATGTCTGGTATTCCCATCTCTTTAAGAATTTCCCACAGTTTGTTGTGATCTACATAGTCAAAGGCTTTTGCATAGTCAATAAAGCAGAAGTAGTTATTTTTCTGGAACTCTCTTGCTTTTTTGATGATCCAATGGATGTTGATTTCTGGTTCCTCTGACTTTTCTAAATCCAGCTTGTACATCTGGAAGTTCTTGGTTCATATAGCGTTGAAGCATTGCTTGGAGAATTTTGAGCATTACTTTGCTAGCATGTGAGATGAGTGCAATTGTGCAGTAGTTTGAAGATTTTTTGACATTGCCTTTCCTTGGAATTGGAATGAAAACTGACCATTTCCAGTCCTGTGGCCACTGCTGAGTTTTCCAAATTTGCTGCCATATTGAGTGCAACACTTTAATAACATCATCTTTCAGGACTTGAAATAGCTCAGCTGGAATTTCATCAGCTCCACTAGCTTTGTTCCTAGTGATGGCCCACCTGACTTTGGACTCCAGGATGTCTGGCTCTCGGTGAGTGATCACACCACCGTGGTTACCGTGGAACCATGGTGGAATTTGACTTTGGAGGCCAGTGGAAGACTGAGCCAGACTTGCCTGTGAGTGTCCAGGAATCTCTAGGTCAACAGTTTAACCTCAGGCCAAACAACAGGGAGGGAACACAGCCCCAACCATCAATAGAAAATTGGATTAAAGATTTACTAAGCATGGCCCTGCCCATCAGAATGACACCCCATTTCCCTCACAGTTGGTCTCTCCCATCAGGAAGCTTCTATAAGCCTCTTATCCTTATTCATCAGAGGGCAGACAGAATGAAAACCACAATCATAGAAAATTAATCAAACTGATCACATGGAACACAGCCTTGTCTAACTCATTGAAACTATGAGTCATGCTGTGTAGGGCCACCCAAGACGGACAGGTCATGGTGGAGACTTTTGATAAAACGTGGTCCACTGGAGAAGGGAATGGTAAACCATTTTGGTATTCTTGCCTTGAGAACCCCATGAACAGTATGAAAAGGCAAAAGACGATATCCCCAAGTAAGTATGTGCCCAATATGCTATCAGAGATCAGTGGAGAAATAACTCCAGAAAGAATGAAGAGATAAAGCCAGTTGTGGATGTGACTGGTGATGAAAGTAAAGTCAAATGCTGTAAGAACAATATTGCGTAGAAACCTGGAGTGCTAGGTTCATTAGGGTAAATTGGAAGTGATCAAACAGGAGATGTCAAGAGAAAACACTGACATTTTAGGAATCAGTGAACTAAAATGGACTGGAATGGGTGAATTTAATTCAGATGACCATTATATCTACTACTATGGACAAGATTTCCTAAGAAGAAATGGAGTAGCCCTCATAGTCAACAAAACAGACCAAAATGCAGTACTTGGGTGCAATCTCAAAAATGACAAAATGAACATTGTTGGTTTCCAAAGCAAACCATTCAATATCACAGTAATCCAAATCTATGCCCCAACCACTGAGGCCAAAAAGACTGAAGTTGAATGGTTCTATGAAGACCTACAAGACCTTCTAGAACAACAAAAAAAGATGCCCTTTTCATCATAGGGGACTGGAATGCAAAAGGAGGAAGTCAAGAGATACCTGGAGTAACAGACAATTTTGGCCTTGGAGTAAAAAAAATGAAGCAGAGTAAAGGGTAACAGTTTTGCCAAGAGAATGCACTGGTCAGAGCAAACACCCTCTTCCAACAACACAAGAGACAACTCTACACAGCACATCACCAGATAGTCAATACCAAAAGTCAGATTGATTATATTCTTTGTAGCCAAAGATGGAGAAGCTCTATAGAGTCAGCAAAAAAAAAAAAAAAAAAAAGACCAGGAACTGACTGTGGCTCAGCTCATGAACTCCTTATTGCAAAATTCAAACTTAAATTGAAGAAAGTAGGGGAAAACAACAGACCATTCAGGTATGACTTAAATCAAATTCCTTACAATTATATAGTGGAAATGACAAATAGATTCAAGAGATTAGATCTGATAGACAGAGGGCCTGAAGAACTATGGACAGAGGTTCATGACATTGTACTGGAGGCACTGATTAAGACCATCCCCAAGAAAAAGAAATGCAAAAAGGCAAAATGGTTGTCTGAGGAGGTCTTACAAATGGCTGAGAAAAGAAGAGAAACTAAAGGCAAAGGAGAAAAAGAAATATATACCCATTTGCATGCAGAGTTCTAAAGAATAGCAAGGAGATAAAAGAAAGCCTTCCTCAGTGATCAATGCAAAGAAATACAGAAAAATAATAGAATGGGAAAGACTAGATATCACTTCAAGAAAATTAGAGATACCAAGGGAACATTTCATGCCAAGATGGTTACAGTAAGGGACATAAATGGTATGGACCTAACAAAAGCAGAAGATATTAAGGAGAGGTGGCAAGAATACACAGAAGAACTATACAAAAAATATCTTAATAACCCAGGTAACCATTTCCTTTCCAGGTAACCCATCTCAGTCCCTTTCCTGCGTCCCCAGGTTGGGAAATCTGTCGTGGGCCCTAGAACTTTTTTAACAGTGTGAGAATTTCTTTGGTATAATTGTTCTGCAATTTGTGGGTCATCTGCTTGGTGGCTGTGTGGTGGGGCTAATAGTGACCTCCTCCAGGAGGGCTCATGCCACATGCTGGGTGACCCAGGTCTGCTGCAGCCAGAGCCCCTGTCCCCACTGCAGGTCACTGCTGACCTGTGACTCAGCAGGAGACACTCAGGCACTCAAAGATAAACACTGAATACGGCTTAGTCCTTCCAAAGGAAGAATATTCCATATGCCTACTCTGACCTCTTTCCCTGTCTCCTAGTTAAGAGACCTCACCCCTTTTTTGGAGAACTCCACTATGCTATGCAGGAACTTATTCCTCCTTTTTGTGTCCTGCAAAGTTGAGTGTTAAGTGTAACGGCATCAGTCCCACGTGTGAAGGTGAAGCAACGTGTTCCAATTCCAGACCAGACTCCTGGTCAGAGGGTGGTGCAGATAACCGGCTCACTGGCTCTCTTAAAAAGCAAGTCCATTTTGCCATGTTTTGATTTATGTTCTTATCATATGAAGAAAGAGTAGAATTCCTGTGATTATGACTTTGACCTTGCCCCTAGCAAGACAATAATAGACAATAATATCACTGTTGTTGTGCTAATAGTATTAGGAGGATTTTTTTCCAGTTTACTTTGTCACAAAAGTGTCTATTCCCTAAGATCTAGAAACAGTTGAAAAATAATAACTCTCACTGTCATAATGTAGATGGGAACAAACTGAAGGGTTATAAACACCGGTTATTTATTTGACCCTTCTCAGAATCTCAGAGATTGTGCTCATTCTAAAACAACCTATTTTCTACTAAACTCATATTTGGATGCATGGCAGAGACTATACATTTCACCAAGAGTTATTTTTTAAAATTCAGACATCTTAGAAAGGAAATATGTACATGTTTTTCAATTTCAATTTTTAGGTTAACAAGGAAATATGGTTTTCTGGTAAATAGCTTGAGGTGACTTCTAAAAATGGTGCGCTATTTACTTGACCCAGAAAATCATGAAAATCAAGAGGTTCAAATCTTTGTGGTCACTTTAAGAACACTTGTGAAACTGCCCAGGCCATTAAGATTATGCATATATGAGAAGCCACCAAGTATTTGAAAGATATCACTTTACCAATGTTTTTTGCTCCATCATTACAATGGTGGAGTTGGTAAGTGTGCAAAGGCCAATCAGTGGCGGTGGATGCAGGGTCGATGGCCCAAAAAGACTGCTGAATTTTTACTGCACATGCTCAAAAATGCAGAGAGTAATGCTGAACTTAGGGGCTTTGATGTAGATTCTCTGGTCGTTGAGCACATCCAGGTGAAAAAAGCCCCCAAGATGTGGCACAGGACTTACAGAGCTCATGGTTGGATCAACCCCCACATGAACTCTCCCTGCCACATGGAGATGATCCTTACTGAAAAAGAACATTGTTCCTAAACCAGAAGAGGAGGTTGCACAGAAGAAAAAGATATCCTAGAAGAAACTGAAGAAACAAAAACTTATGACCCAGAAATAAATGGGGCAAAAAATTAATGCAGAAAAAAGTAAAAAAAAAAAAAAAGAAGTATAATAATAATCTAGTCAGAGAGCAGTAGTTTTAGATTTAGATTCTGGTGGATGTCAGGTGGCAGTGAACGTGGGCATGGAGTATGAGTGACCCTTAGGTACCTGTGATAACATACAGTAAGGGAATATTACATGAAGTAACTGCTGAAAGTCCTAAGCACACAATGCCTATTGAATCAGTGTCGTGTAATTCAATACATTTATTTAGTTTTAAAGGAATTAAGGTGCTCACCTCCACTGTTGCTGATGTGGCCATAAGGTTAAATTTAGGCCAAAAGTACCTGGTAGAAATTATGTGTACACTCGTAGGTTTTGCCATTAAAGGTATTGTGAGTGTACTCCCTGGCCCACTCCCCACTTGCTGACTGAAAGCTAATGAGGGCTAGAGGTACCAACTGGGATACACAAATGGAAACCATGATGAGGAAGGGAGAGCCACCCTACCAGTTTCGGACCTCTGTCTGCCTTTGGACTGATGTTTGATGGAAAAATAAACTTCCAGCTAGGTTAAGCTGCTGTCTTGTCTTTTTTTTCTCATTTCCTTCCCCCCTTCCTTTCTGGATCCCTCCCTCCCTTCCTTCCTTCCTTTTCTCTCTTTCTAGCTACTTAGGCTATACTTATTACAAAGTACAAATATGAGGAAGAGTTGTCAGGGAAATCTCTATGTTTCTTTTCTTAATGAATCTATTTATATGAAGCCATTAAAACAACTTTTAAATATAAAAATATGAAAAATGCTTATAATGTTATCTTAAATTAAAAAAGCAAAATCATAATTACATTTTCATTTTAAAATGTATAATCATGATTACATTTTAAAAGCACCTGAATAATAGAAAAAAGTGAAGGGAAATATAATAAATATAGCCATGTTTGTATTTGAATAATGGCATTACGTTATGTTTCCTTTTTTGCTGTGTTTTCCAAAATTTTCTAAGTAAATTTATGCTATTTTTGTACTGGGAAATATTTTAAAGATTTTCTAAGCAGCTAGTCAACCTGAAAAAATTTCTTTGTGTTCATCACAATACTGTTTTAAATGAAGAGAAATTGGCACCTAACTGTTCAGTTCAGTTCAGTTGAGTCACTCAGTCATGTCTGACTCTTTGCTACCCCATGAATCACAGCATGCCAGGCCTCCTTGTCCATCACTAACTCCCGGAGTTCACTCAGACTCACGTCCATCGAGTCAGTGATGCCATCCAGCCATCTCATCCTCTGTTGTCCCCTTCTCCTCCTGTCCCTAATCCCTCCCAGCATCAGAGTCTTTTCCAATGAGTCAACTCTTCGCATGAGGTGACCAAAGTACTGGAGTTTCAGCTTTAGCATCATTCCTTCCAAAGAAATCCCAGGGCTGATCTCCTTCAGAATGGACTGGTTGGATCTCCTTGCAGTCCAAGTAGGCATGTTAAATAAATTATATGAAACATATAATGAAATATATTATACAGTGTGTCAATTTGCTAGAGCTGCTGTAACAAAACACTATAGCCTGAGTGACTTAAATAGCAGAAAGGTATCTGTCACAGTTTTAGCCCATGGTAGCTCAGCTGGTAAAGAATCTGCCTGTAATGCGGGAGACCCCAGTTCTATTCCTGGGATGGTAAGTTCCCCTGGAGCAGGGATAGGCTACCCACTCCAGTATTCTTGGGCTTCTTTGGTGGCTCAGAGGGTAAAGAATCCGACTGCAATGCAGAAGACCTCAGTTCAATCCCTGGGTTGGGAAGATCCTCTGGAGAAGGGAAATGCTACCCACTCCAGTATTCTGGCCTGGAGAATTCCATGGACTGTATAGTCCATGGGGTCACAAAGAGTTGGACATGACTGAGCGACCTTCACTTTACTTTAATCCAACATCAAGGAGTCAGCAGGTCTGGTTTCTTCCACGGCCTCTCTCTCTGACCTGCAGATGGCCACCTTCTTCTTGCCTCTGTGCGTGTGTGCCGCTGGTGTCTCTGTGTGCTCACATATCTTCCTCTTATTCAGATTGGATGAGAGTCCTCCCTATTGGCATCATTTTAATTATACACCTCTTTAAAGGTCCTGTGTCCAAATGCAGTCACATTCTGACTTATTGGGGGTAAGAATTTAAACATATGATTGTTTTCCAGGGGATAAAATTCAGCCCATAACACACAACATTAAAGGTCATGCTGGAAAGAATACTTAAGAGCCTGGAGAAATGATGGTAACATATGAAGTGAAAAGAAATTTTAAAATAATTTATATAGAATGATCTCAAATTTATATAAAATAATGTAGATAGAAACAAACTTTCCTTCAGGATGACATTTGTGACTCATATACAGAAATTGAGGATTAATTGTAATTCTAAGACCTGTGGGCAACTGATAGTGACACCTGCATTGTTTTTTCAAGGAGAGTAGATTTGCTATCCTAAATGATGATAAATGTGTTATTATTAAATCAGCATAACACTTATATGAATCATGAATACACTGAAAGAGTATTCATCAACTTATTCATGTGAGCTATCTGGTAGTGAGTTTATTGTGTGATTTTTATTTTCTTCTTTACATTTTCTGTTTTCCAAACCTTTACCATGAGTTAATATTACCTCTATAACCAGAAAAACAACAAATTAGAAAAAATGATTCATAATACTATATAGTTCAGGAATGACAGATGCAAATCATAACTATGGCTGCCCACCACAGTGAAAGAATGGTAAACAATAACAATGCAATCAGTGATCATCTACATGGGCTATGGGCTACTTTTCTAGAAACTGGGGACAGAGAGATTTTCAAGGGAGTATTCCTACTCACACACTTCATTGTTTAGTTGAAAAAATGGATGCATATATGAAAAAAAGCAAGTGTGTATATGGACATGGGAAGAAAGAGTTAGAAACAATTGATCCTACCTTGTGGGGAAGATATAGAGAAGCAGCAGCATTTGAATTTAGGCTTAAGTGAAACTTAGGCTAGATGACTGAGTGGGATAAAAGGGGCATCTAGGCAGAGATAAGCCCATGAGCAAATGCACAGGATGTCCTTGGGGAATAGTAAGTTGCCTAGTTCAGCTTTGCAACAGTTCCTGAAGTTAGGAGTTATACCTGAAGTGGTAGAAGATAAGTAAAAAAAATGGCCGGGGAGTCACTGAGAAGAACTGAATTCCCTTCTGAAGAGTTGTACCTTACTCTGTAGACATTATATTGTAAGGTAGGCAGGTGTGTAGAATAGAGTGATTATGATACAATGAAGGCCAAGCCTGAAGTGCTGAGAGTAGAATGAAAAGGTGGGGACAGAAGCAAGTAGTTTCTGAGGTAAAAGTAGAAGTTTATTTATGAGGTGACAAAATGGGGTGACAAAGTGGATCAAAGATGCCTCTGAAATCCTTATCTGGGCAATTGAGTAAATATCATACCACAGGCCAAACAGAAAAAGCAAGACAAAAGTAGATGGTTGGGTACCACGTGAAACTGTGGTCCATAGTTCAGTTTCAGTGTACTGTATCTATTGGCCTTGACCCCGAAAGCTGGTCTAGGCCCAATCACAACTGCTACACTGGATATCCAATGGAGTGAAAACCATAGTCTCCTTCCTCCTTCTACATTGAATGTTTTTTGTTTTTCTGGTGTCTTCTTCAATTGCTTGCACCAGCCAACTTTGTACCAAAGTGCCCTATGAGCCTCCTAAGAAGCAATAAAATTAGCCCAAAACAGTACAATAGGGAGAAACAAAAATAGAGAAACAGAAAAGAGGATGGAGTATTACTCAGCCATTAAAAAGAATACATTTGAATCAGTTCGAATGAGGTGGATGAAACTGGAGCCTATTATACAGAGTGAAGTAAGCCAGAAAGAAAAACACCAATACAGTATACTAACGCATATATATGGAATTTAGAAAGATGGTAACAATAACCCTGTGTACGAGACAGCAAAAGAGACACTGATGTATAGATCAGTTTTATGGACTCTGTGGGAGAGGGAGAGGATGGGGAGATTTGGGAGAATGGCATTGAAACATGTATAATATCATGTAAAAAATATTAATAGTTGTAATAAATATGCAGATAAAATAACCACAAAAAGCTAAGATAAACCTTCAACCTAAGTTTAGCATCATTCATTCCAGTTGAAACAAAGACCACTGAATGCTGCCTTTGCTACTAAAAGCGGAAAAGACTTCATAAGGAGAACTGCAGATGCAGATTGAATTTATCACATTTTATCACAGACTTTATCACATTTTCTTGCATGTGAGTGAGAAGTAACTCATTAGGAAATAGGCGCTCATAACAGAATCCTTTTCCTATTGCCTCTCTTAAAAACAATAGACAACAACAAAACCTATATAAAATACTTCACAATTTCAACCCATCATTTGATTCACTCCACATGTATTTGGGGCTTCCGTGATAGCTCAGCTGGTAATCTGGGTTTGATCAGCGGGGATATCTGGGTTTGATCCCTGGGTTGGGCAGATTCCGTGAAGAAGGGAATGGCTGCCCACTCTAGTATTCTGGCCTGGAGAATTCCATGAACAGAGGAGTCTGGCAGGCTACAGTCCATGGCGTCACAGAGAGTGGAACATAACTGAGCAATGTCCACTTTCATTTTCACTACATGTACTAAGGTCTCTGGCAAGACAGAAGCTTATTTAATCCTAACAGGAATCATGTGAGCTGAGTGTTGTTAATATGGCCATTCTGTGGACAGTGGATTCTATAGACAAAGGCTAAGCTTATTCTTATCCTTGATTACACACACATATGCACAGAAACATACACACACACACAAACTCTTAACAAGAAGTAGGAACAATATGTCCTGCTGGGGGTAGGGACAGTGTGATGCACCTTCACCTTTGAACTCTCAGTTCAATACCTGACACACAACAGGCATAAGAAATCTCCAACGAGTGGACAACGGAATTAAGTAAAAAAGAAACTCTTCTCCAATCCACACATATTTTTACCATGTAATGCTACTTCTTAAAAGAGAATGCAATATTTTTAGCTGGACATCTTATACATATTGCTTAAGGGAAAAAAAAAAGATTCTTTTCATCTGTAGATGCCTTCACATTATCCTACCAAGGTCACATTTTCCCTTTCCACATCACTCAGTGTTTCTTTGGTTTTATGTTAGCTTTGTGCTGAAAATTGAAATTGGAATATTAGAACTCAGTCGGGGAGCATACTAATTTAATTAAATATTAAAAGCCAGCTGGTTTTATGTTATGTGGGAAAATTAGAGAACTAATGATTTGGTACACTTTCTTGTTCCTGTCAAGCTACAAGAACATGAAGAATAGCTCATTCATACCCAGTTACAAAAGGTGAGATTGAAAAATTAGGTCTGCTTTATTAAAGTGTTTCCAACTAGAGTCTTTTGAGAATAGAGTAACTTATTTATTTATAAACTGGCTCCCAAGGCATGAGTCCTGGGGCAATGTGAAAGAACCCAAGAGCATCTCAATGAAAGCCTCACATGCGAAAACTAACCCACTTGAGAATCTTAAAGTACTGTTATCTTTTTGCGCAAATTGGTTGGGAGTCAACTGGGTGCTTGTTGATATCAGTTGACTCTGTAAGCTGATCAGCTCCTGTAAGACCTGAGAAATACTTTCTCAGAAACTCATGGTGTGAACTGAGTTGTTTCACACTGTGAGTGACACGCTGCCAGTATAAAGGACTTTAGTCCTTGGTGGTCATGCACTGTAAGTAAAGACTTGCCAAACCTCTTGATAATGTGAGTACACATGATACACAATGCAGCACAGTAAGAGGATAGAAAGAACTCTGTTCACTCCAGGGCCAGATGCCAGACTTGGTGTCCAGTATCCTCGGTTTGTTAGAATGACGTTTGTCTTTTTTATTCCAGATCTTTTCCATTTTCCTCTTACAGTAATGATACTCATTATTATTATTGCTTCTAAAAGGGTGATGGGGAGTGCTTCATTATATACTGCTGTGTAACAAAACTATGTGATTTCAAACAACAAGCATTTTATTTGTGACAATCCTGCAGTCTCTACTGGGCTCGCCTGGGTGGTTCTTCAGCTGGTTCTCCTGTGGCCACTGTGGCAGCTGCTTTCAGTGTGGGCCACCCGGGGTTAGGCTTGGCTAAGGTGTTAGGGCAGCTGTAACCCTCTTCCTGTAATCACAGGACTCCTCTCCTGGTGACTTCTCCACATTGTGGGTCTATGAGATCTCAAGCTAAACATCTTATGAGATGGCTTGAGGTTTCCAGGACTGTGGACCCAGAGGCTGTCAGATTCAGAACTTGCACAGTAAAGCATTTGCCATATTCCCTTGGCTAAAGCCAAATCATAGTTTTCTTTAAAATTCAAGGGTGGAGATGAAACAAGGGTGTAAGCATGGAGGGTGTGATTCACTGGGGGCTCCCAGTGGAATTGATTACCTCAGCAAAACTAGCATCCTGTTGGTTTACTACAACACCTTCCACATATAGTGCTTTTTAAAAAATAATATCATGCTTTAAGTAGCTGTACATCACTAATATACAGCTAATAATAATAACTAACAAGGTTAAATCATTTTGCATAAAAGTGATATCATGGTGTTCCCATTCCTGAAGAAAACTCATTTCAGTACTTTCCCACATTGCTATGGTTACTTTGGCTTGCTTAAAAAGACTGGTAACTTGACTATTTTAAGCGGGTAAAGCTTTGAATAATTAATTGATAGTTTTAACTTGATTTAACTAAGGGATAAAGCTTCATGATTAGGGTTATGTATCTTTTACTTAACTCAGAAATAACTCCTTGCTAGAGCAAAGCCAAATCTCGAATGGTGTCCTTACTGCTCTGAGAATCTTTTAAAAGTACACATCTGATTATATTACTGCTCATGGCCCCACATTATTTTTTCTGGTAAAGCCTGTTTATCATGACCCACGATCGCTTCTATCCTCCCTCCTATCCTTCCATTTGGCTTGACTATTTCCTAATTATTTGTCAAGTCTCAGCTTAGACCCCTGGAGAAGGAAATGGTAACCCACTTCAGTATCCTTGCCTGGGAAACCCCATGGATAGAGGAGCCTGGTGGGCTGCAGTCCATGCGGTTGCAAGAGTCAGACATGACTGTGGTACTGAGCAGGAATGCATGCAATTTATACAATGCTTACTCTAGAAAAACTGCCCCTGCTGCTGCTGCTGCTGCTAAGTCGCTTCAGTCGTGTCCAACTCTGTGTGACCCCATAGACGGCAGCCCACCAGGCTCCCCCATCCCTGGGATTCTCCAGGCAAAAACACTGGAGTGGATTGCCATTTCCTTCTCCAATGCATGAAAGTGAAAAAATAAAGTGAAGTCGCTCAGTCGTGTCCAACTCCTAGCGACCCCATGGACTGCAGCCCTCCAGGCCCCTCCATCCATGGGATTTTCCAGGCAAGACTTCTGGAGTGGGGTGCCATTGCCTTCTCCGAAACCGCCCCTAATCCACTCTAAATCAGGTTACATGCCCTTATGTGTTTCTATGAATCATAGACTTCCCCTAAACTAGCACACCATATTATAGACTTCCCCTCAACCATATTATAGACTTCCCCTAAACTAGCACTTGTCACACCGTATCATAATATTCTGCTTCTTTTCTGTATTTTTCTCCCTTATTAAACTCTAAGCTCTGTGAGGACAGAAACCATGTTTGTTTTGTTTATTCTCATATTAACATTTAATACAGGCATAAGAATGCCATAAATACTTGCTGAGTGAGTGATTAAATGAATAAATCTCAGGACTACAGTATTAGTAAGTGGTGTTTCTAACTCCTCTTACTGGAGTCTGAAATACAGAAGTAATGTTTGGTTTTCTTATTGATTTTAACGCCTTCTTATCCCCCCTGCTCAAATCTTAAATCTCTCTTCTAAATGCCAACACTGTACATAGGAATGGATAGAAGCCCTTTCAGGATATTTAGTTTTTAAAAGGGAGTGTTTTTATATTCATATAAGTCTCTGTTTGATGTATTTGACAGTGTCATAAAGAATAGTTAAAAAAAAAATTGGAAAAGGCCTAAAGGTTAAGAAGGCAACTGAGTGATCTATTGGGTAGTTTTCTGAGACAATTTAATTTTTTTAAACCATATTAGATATAATTGATTAACAATGTTCTGATAGCTCCGGCTGTACAGTAAAGTGATTCAGTTATATATATATATACATGTATTCATTATTTTTCAGGTTATTTTGCTACTTATGTTGTTAGAGAATACTGAGCAGAGTTCCTTGTGCTATACAGTAAGTCTTTGTTGATTATCCATTTTAAATATAGCAGTGGGTATGCATCAATCCTAAACTCCCTAACTATCCCTTCCCTTCTCCCTTCCCCACTGGTAACCATAAATTCATTCTCTAAGTCTGTAAATCTATTACATAAATAATTTCATTTGCCTCATTTCTTTCTAGATTCCAAGTATAAGCAATATCATAGGATAGTTCTCTTTCTCTGTCAGACCGTTTAATTTTATTCTGAAGGTGTATATATATTCTTTATTTGTCTATGTGTCAGTCTGACTCAAACAGCATTCTTTTCCTCCTGACATGTAATCTGTGCTGTTAGGGTACCACTAGGCTGTGGTAACCATGAAAGTCATTCACAGAAAGACCCAAGAAATGTTTTGTTTTTTTATGGTCTTGCTGATCACTTTCCAGACAGGAAAATTTATGGTTTGCTAGCAGACAGGGACGGGGGAGCCTGGTGGGCTGCCGTCTAGGGGGTCGCACAGAGCCGGACATGACTGAAGCGACTTAGCAGCAGCAGCAGCAGCAGCAGACATTACTGTTGTCCCGTGTGTATTTGTTTACTAGCGCTGTCGTAATGAAGCACCACAAACTGAGTGGCTTAAACAACAGTGATTTATTATCTCACAGGCTAGACATATGAAATCCAGGTGTTGGCAGGACTGGCTCCTTCTGAGGGCTGTGAGAGGAAATCTGTTCCATGCTTCTCCCCATGTTCTGGTGGTTTGCTGGCAGTCTTTGATTTTCCTTGGGTTTTAGAAGGATCATCCCAATTTTTGCCTTTGTCTTTATATAGTATTCTCCCTGTGTGCGAGTATCTTGCCAACCTCTCCCTTTTGGATCAGGATTACTAGACTAGAGTCCACTTTAACAACTTTACTTTAAACTTAGTTACACCTGTAAAGACCATATCTTCAAATACCTCACATTCTGATGTAGTGGGGATTAGATCTCAACATATAAATCTGGTGGAAACACACTCAACCTGTAACACCATGTACATTTTCTTTTTACTCTGTCCTAATGATAGAATAATAATATCTACTCCTGTGAACCTCTTCCATGCAGACCACTAATCTGATTAATCTACGAATACCAGCAGTCCCATGCTCTGGGCCACCGTGGGTTTAAGCCTACCAGAGTTGGGCATTATTTGGCCACAGATTGCTATAGTTATGGCCATATGACCTAATGAGATGGCAAGAGATTTGCTGACACTGTGAGAAAGAAGCTTCTTCATTCCCAAGAAAGAGCCCCAGGAAGAGTTGAAAAGTCAGCTTTGTTCATAAAGGGGCAGGCAGCACTTAGTTTAAGCTTTGTGAGCCCTGCAGTGTCTGTGTGACTTCTCAGCTCTGCCCTCATAATGAGAAGGTGGCCAGACACTATGTAACTGCATGAGAGAGAGTTCCTCACACAAACATGTGACAGGCTGGATCTGGCCTGTAGCCTTAGTCTGTCAACCCCGGCATAGGATGTGAGACGTTCTTTCTTTCATTCTGAGGATGAAGTTGGCACTCAGAGGGCAGGGATAAAGAAAACAGAAAATAATCTGAGGCCTCACTCAAATCAGACCTAATTATAACTCTAACTTTGGACTTTTTCAGTTACTTTAGTCAGTAAATGTGCTTTATTATTCAAGTCGGGTTGGGATGGATTTTATGTTTACAGCCCAAAGCACTGTAAGTGATAAAGGAATTCAGCAAGTCCAAAATAATATTCCATACAAAAACTCAAGGGCAAACATGAAAGTATAAGCTCCTCTCCTGGGGCTGACAGACTTCCTAAAATGAGAATATTTAGGTTGAGCTTGAGACAACTGAAATATGTGTAGAGCCAGAAGAGATTCTTACTCAGGAAAAATATATGGCAATTTACAAATCACTTGTATAATCATTTGCACCCAACTTCTTGAAATCAGCAAATGTAGAAAATATCCATAAAACAGGTTAATTCGCAGTTCTATGTAATCACATACCCCAGGTGGACAAGGCAGTGCCCTGAATAGATTCTCAACATATACTTGGTGATGATTGACTTCTCATTTCAAAATCTCCTTTGTTTTTTGAAGTGGGGTTAAAAATATTTTTGCTATCTACATATGATAAAAAGAAATATTCACTTTTATGTTATTGGATATAAAGAAAGCAAAGCAAGCATCCTCACCCAAGATAAATCATAGGGAAGAGAGAATACTTTTGCTTTTTAAGATTATTCCCAGCATACAGCAGAATTTTAAGAGTATAAAAGAAAAGTGTGAACAAAACAGCCAATTTGATGTTTGAAAGACAAAGGAACTTGGAACATAAAAAATAATGAATCTTTTTGCCTAATCTTAAGGTGCATCACTTTGTCAACAAAGGTCCATAGGGCTTTCCTCATAGCCCAGTTGGTAAAGAATCTGCCTGCAATGCAGGAGATCCTGGTTGGATTCCTGGGTTGGGAAGGTCCACTGCAGAAGAGATAGGCTACTCACTCCAGTACTCTTGGGCTTTCCTTGTGACTCAGCTGGTAAAGAATCTGCCTGCAGTGCAGGAGACCTGGGTTCGATTCCTCGGTTGGGAAGACCCCTCAGAGAAGGGAAAGGCTACCCACTCCAGTATTCTGAGAATTCCAAGGACTGTATGTCCATGGGGTCGCAAAGAGTAGGACACGACTGAGCGACTTTCACTTTCTCTTTTGGTTTTTCTAATAGTCATGTATGGATGTGAGAGTTCGACCATAAAGAAGGCTGGGCACCAGAGAATTGATGCTTTGGAAAACTGTGGTCCTGGAGAACACTCTTGAGAGTCTCTTGGACTGCAAGGAGATTCAACTAGTCAATCCTGACAGATATCAACATTGAATATTGATTGGAAAGACTGATGCTGAAGCTGAAGTTCCAATACTTTGGGCACCTGATGCGAGGAGCCAACTCTTTGGAAAGGACTCTGATGCTATGAAAGATTGCAGGCAAGAAAAGGGGCAGACAAGAGGAGAAGGGGAAAACAGAGAATGAGATGGTTAGATGGCATCACTGACTCAATGGACCCGAGTTTGAGCAAACTCTAGGAGATAGTGAAGGACAGGGAAGCCTGGAATGCTACAGTTATAAGGGGTTGCAAATGGTTGGATATGACTTAGTGACTGAACAACAACAATGAGGTGTTATATGGGGCTTCCCAGGTGAGTCTAGTGGTAAAGAACCACCTGCAGGAGACATAAGAGACTGGGATCAGATCCCTGGGTCAGGAAGATCCCCTGGAGGAGGGCATGGCAACCCACTCTAGTATTCTTGTCTGGAGAATCCCATGGACAGAGTAACCTGGTGCATTACAGCCCATAGTGTTTCAAAGAGTCAGACATGACTGAAGCGACCTTGCACACATGCACACAAAGTGCTGTAGTCTGAAAGGTGTGGTGAGGACAATTAGATGAACTTTTCCTTGAGACGTAAAGAGAAATACAGGTCTAAGTCTCCTGGACAGGCATATTATCAGGGCCCAAAATGAGGAAAAGCATTTATCTGGAAGTTACTCAAAGCACACACATCATAAAAAGAGATATCACTCCCAACAACAAAGATAAGCAGCTTGCCAATGAATGAAGTTGAATTGTAGCAGTTTTATCTTTAGACTTCATAAAATCAGTGAAGAAGGGCTTTGAAAGTTCATAAGGATGTCACCGATCCTGGGGAAAAAAAAGCTGACTTTAGGAAATGATTGCAATGCAAAGATCAAAACAGGAGGTTTCATAGGTTTTGAGGAATAAATAGTGGTAAGTTACCTGTAAACTGATGTTTTTAGGGAGGGAGCTGCTTACCAATATCAAGGTCTGGCCACCAAGGTGGCCTCATCATCCTCTTCATATCATGATCTTGGCATGGCCCTTTTTCCAAGGGACTGCTCAGGAGCAACATCCTCTAATGATGCACAAATGGTAAGTTTTGGAGAATATTGTTGTACACAGGAGCATCAGAAAACATGACTTTACAACTCTGGTTTTCAGACTGAACAGAATTATTAATCAAATAAATTAAACATGCTATAAGAGAAAGCATACTCATGGCTTGAAGGACCCAGGCTTTAGCCCTCACATTTGCTAGAACTAAGCCCACTGATGAAAATGGTTCAGTGGTGTACCTGTTGGGCACTGCTTCTCTCTAGTTGCCCCCTTTCTTGCCAAAGGAAAACACCCAAATGCTGCTACCTCTCATTTGGAAAATAAAGGGAAAGGTCTGTGTACCTAATCGATTTGTATTTTGCACTTGCATCAGTTGCTGGCCTGTGGAGAGCATCTGTTCTATTGGAAAGTATGAGTGGTGTCCTCCTAGAAATGAACTGGGCAAGATTAGGAAATTGTATAACTACTCTGAAAACGCAGGGTGCCCATAATGCACTTGTAAAATAATGATTTTCCTCATTATTCTTCCCAGTTCCCCTTCCCTCCCTACTTCCCATTGTTTTCCTTTCCTCCCCTGCCTTCTCTTTTCTTCCTAAAACAGCAGTGTTGCTGAATACTAATGAGGCAATTCTTGGCCCTACCCCGTTCATTTATTTTCAGGCAATTAATTCAACTTTCTAACATCCAGCCAGAATGTTATGCAGGTAATTTGAGGGTCTGCTTAATTTTTCAGGACCCTGTGGTTACCAGCCAGCAAAGCTCATTGTGAAGATGACTAATCCAGCTGGTAGGCGACTTTGATTTCCATTGGTAATACCATCCCTTCATTAAAGCCACTGAGTCCTTGAGCTTGGCAAGCTTCCCTAGTTGCATCCTTCATTTTCTGATTACAAATGGTTTGCAGCTTCTATGTTTTCCTCAAGAGCTCATTTTCTTTCCTGAAGGACGCTGGGCCCGATGGCATCATTAGCAGATTTTCAACATAAAATTTCACACAGATGTGATAGCCCTTCCTGGCTCTCTGATGTTATGTATTTGTGACTACGGCAAACCAACGCATTCACTCATCTACCCTGAGAGTGTAAGGAACACAGCATAATAGGTTTTGGGGAGGCTGAAAGAAGGCAGAAATGTAAAAGGGAAAAGACGTGATTCCAGCTCTAAAGAATTTGCTGTGAGCTTCTTGAATCAGTGACCTATCCTGCTAATTGCTAGGCATACAATAGGTGCTCATTAAATGTGTTACTTTCTCTTGGGAATGAATGAATAAGATTGTGAGATGGGAGAAAATGGAATATATACCTGTGAAATATCTTAGAGAGTAATTATGCAATAATGTATAATTTGTGGCAAGAATATATATCTTTAAAACTTTTGCTGAGGGCAATTAAATGGTAGTATGGGGGTAGTCAGGAACTCTTAAAGAATTTGGCAAAGATCAGCTGGGAAGAAAAGAATCTTTAAGGAGAAGAAATAATTTGAGAAGATATAGTTGAGAATCAAATGAAGTAAAATTTGAAGGACTTTAAAGAATTTAGAAGCTAAAAAAACAGGGCTTGGAGACTAGGTTTGGATCCAATTTTAGCCCTGACTTGATGTTAGATCTTAGGAAACAATTACTTTTCTGGGCCACAGTTTTCTCATTTGTAAAGTGGGAGTCAATCTACGTCATAGAATTGCTGTCAGGATTAAATACAAATAATAAGAGGTAATTTAGTATGAGGTATGACTATGCCAAAGCCTTTGACTGTGTGGATCACAATAAACTGTGGAAAATTCTGAAAGACATGGGAATACCAGACCACCTGATCTGCCTCTTGAGAAATCTTTATGCAGGTCAGGAAGCAACAGTTAGAACTGGACATGGAACAACAGACTGGTTCCAAATAGGAAAAGGAGTACGTCAAGGCTGTATATTGTCACCCTGTTTATTTAACTTATATGCAGAGTACATCATGAGAAACGCTGGACTGGAAGAAGCACAAGCTCGAATCCAGATTGCCAGGAGAAATATCAATAACCTCAGATATGCAGATGACACCACCCTTATGGCAGAAAGTGAAGAGGAACTCAAAAGCCTCTTGATGAAAGTGAAAGTGGAGAGTGAAAAAGTTGGCTTAAAGCTCAACATTCAGAAAACGAAGATCATGGCATCTGGTCCCATCACTTCATGGGAAATAGA
>NW_011495031.1:3216685-3218773 GCF_000754665.1 Bison bison bison
ATTGGGGCCAGAGGAGAAGGGGACGACAGAGGATGAGATGGCTGGATGGCATCACTGACTCGATGGACGTGAGTCTGAGTGAACTCCAGGAGTTGGTGATGGACAGGGAGGCCTGGCATGCTTCGATTCATGGGGTCGCAAAGAGTCGGACACGACTGAGCGACTGAACTGAACTGATGGTGCTGCTGCTGCTAAGTCACTTCAGTCGTGTCTGACTTTATGCGACCCAATAGATGGCAGCCTACCAGGCTCCCTCGTCCCTGGGATTTTCCAGGCAAGAACACTGGAGTGGGTTGCCATTTCCTTCCCCAATGAAAAAGTGAAAAGTGAAAGTGAAGTCCCTCAGTCGTGTCCGACTCCTAGTGACCCCATGGACTGCAGCCTACCAGGCTTCTCCGCCCATGGGATTTTCCAGGCAAGAGTACTGGAGTGGGTTGCCATTGCCTTCTCCGAGTGTGAGGCATAGAATATAATAAAATAATAAAGAGTAAATACTAGGCTTATTAGTATTAGTTTTGAATGGAGAGTTCCAAGGCATGAGGATGGAAAATGGTATGTAGGATAGTCAACGATTTTAAGGCACTGGGAACAGATATAATAAAAAATGGGAAACCATGGAAGATTTCTTATCAGAGGAAATAAACTATTTAAAGATGATGTTACAAAAAACACCAAACTACTTGCTATAGGCAAGCAAACTAGCTAGTAGGACATAGTCATTAATTGGTGAAAAGGGGAAAGTGTGATGGCTAAAAATATGAGAAGGTAAATATAAAAGATATTACATAGGAAAAATTGGCAGAACTTTGTCCTTGATTAGAAATGTGATGCTATAGAATGTAAGCAGAAGATAAGTCAAAGATAGGCAGATAGTGATAGTCAAGGATCAGAGGAAAGGTGATTGCACTATGTTAATGGATTAGTAAATAGTTTTTATTTAAAGGCAAAATAAGACAAATGGAAGGAATGTCTGACTCTTTGTGACCATGTGGACTGTACCCTGCCAGGTTACTCTGTCCATGGGATTTTCCATGCAAGAATTCTAGAGTGGATTGCCATTTACTTCTCCATGGGATCTTCCTGACCCAGGGATCTAACCCACGTCTTTTTCATCTCCTGCATTTGGCTGCTGGGTTGGGAACTTTACCACTAGCGCCACCTGGGAAGCACAAGGATATATGAGATAAGGTGAAATTCAGTTGCCTATATCTCTATAGATTTATTTTCTTTTTTAATTTGCACATTATGCAGTTCACTCTTTTTGGTATATAGTTCTATGAATTTTGACAAGTACACAGAGTCATGTATATACAACCACCTCAGCCTCACCCTTCAAAATTTCCTCATCCTGCCTCATGCAGTCAACACCTCTAACCAGTCCTAACCTTTGGAAAAAACTGATTAGTTCTTTGTTCATATAGTTGTGACTTTTCAAAATAGCAATATATAGTAGGTAGTGCTCTGAATCTGTCTTTTACTATCATGTATGAGGCATTTGAGATTCACCCATCTTGTCATAACATCAGTTCATTCCTTAATATTTCTGAATAGTTTGTTTATCCATTTGAGTTGAAAGATTTTGGGGTTGTTTCCAGGTTTACGATTTTATAAATAAGGCTATTATCAGATTAGACCAGATCAGTCGCTCAGTCGCGTCCGACTCTTTGCGACCCCATGAATCGCAGCACGCCAGGCCTCCCTGTCCATCACCAACTCCCGGAGTTCACTCAGACTCATGTCCATCGAGTCAGTGATGCCATCCAGCCATCTCATCCTCTGTCGTCCCCTTCTCCTCTTGCCCCCAATCCCTCCCAGCATCAGAGTCTTTTCCAATGAGTCAACTCTTCGCATGAGGTGGCCAAAGTACTGGAGTTTCAGCTTTAGCATCGTTCCTTCCAGAGAAATCCCAGGGCTGATCTCCTTCAGAATGGACTGGTTGGATCTCCTTGCAGTCCAGGGGACTCTCAAGAGTCTTCTCCAACACCACAGTTCAAAAGCATCAATTCTTTGGTGCTCAGCCTTCTTCACAGTCCAACTCTCACATCCATACATGACCACTGGAAAAACCATAGCCTTGACTAGATGGAC
>NW_011495031.1:3218941-3222299 GCF_000754665.1 Bison bison bison
CTCTCCACTTTCACTTTCATCAAGAGGCTTTTGAGTTCCTCTTCACTTTCTGCCATAAGGGTGGTGTCATCTGCATATCTGAGGTTATTGATATTCCTCCTGGCAATCTTGACTCCAGCTTGTGCTTCTTCCAGTCCAGCGTTTCTCATGATGTACTCTGCATATAAGTTAAATAAACAGGGTGACAATATACAGCCTTGACGTACTCCTTTTCCTATTTGGAACCAGTCTGTTGTTCCATGTCCAGTTCTAACTGTTGCTTCCTGACCTGCATAAAGATTTCTCAAGAGGCAGATCAGGTGGTCTGGTATTCCCATGTCTTTCAGAATTTTCCACAGTTTATTGTGATCCACACAGTCAAAGGCTTTGGCATAGTGAGGCTATTATAAATATATGCATATAAGTTTTACTGTATGACCATAGTGTTCTTTTTTCCTGAGGTAAATATCTAGGAATGGAATTTCTGTGTCATACGGTAAGTGAATGTTTAACTTTATAAGAAAACATCAAACTGTAAAATAACTATCTCATTTTGCATTTCCTCCAGCAATGTATGAGAGTTTCGATTGCTTTTCAACTTGCCAGCATTTGGAATTGTCTGTTTCATCTCTGTTAGTCATTCAAATAGCTATGTGGTATTGTCTATTTAGGGCTTCCCTTGTAGCTCAGTTGGTAAAGGATCTGCCTGCAGTGCGGGAGACCTGGGTTTGATCCTTGGGTTGGGAAGATCCCCTGGAGAAGGTAATGGCAACCCACTCCAGTTTCCTTCCTTGGAAAATCTCATGGACACAGGAGCCTGGTGGGCTGCAGTATCTATTTAACTGATGGCCAGTTTATTATTTTTTTTTCCTTTGTGGATAATGACTTAGAGTCATATCTAAAAGCTCTTTGCATATTTGTTTAATAAATTTATTGTGCATATTGAGATGACCATGTGGCTTTTCTTTAAACTATTAACATCCTAAATTTCATTGATTTTTAAATGTAGAATCAGGCTTGCACTCTTAGCATAAACCCTAAATTGCTGTCCCATATTACCTTTTTTACATGTTGGTGCTTTCAAATTTTTATAGCATTTTGATAAAGATTTGTGCCTGTTTTCATGAGAAATATTGATTGGTAATATTCTTACTTTTTATGTTTTTGTCTTTTTTTAAATCAGAGTAATGCTGGTCTCATGAGATTAGTAAGTATTTCCTTCTCTTCTATTTTCTGGGAAAGAGTTTGTAAAATTTATATTAATTCTTGTTTAAATGTTCAATAAAATTTTCCAGTAAAACCATCTGGGCATGGGGTTTTCTTGGTTGTAAAGCTTTTAACTACAAAATCAATTGCTTTAATAAATTTAGGACTATTTAAGTTACCTATTTCTTCTAGAGTGAGTTTTGATAGTTTTCAAGAAGTTCATCCACTATAAGTTGTTGAATTTATGGACATAGTTATTCATAATATTCCCAGATTATCCTTTTCTATTGTTTTACTTGAAAAGATATATTCTCTTTAATTCCTGATATTGGTAATTTATGTATTGTCTTTTTCTTCACCATTTCAGGTAGGGGTTAATGAATTTTGTTGTTCTTTTCAAAGAACCACTCTTTTTGTTTTCATTTATCTCTTTATTGTTTTTCTGTTTTTAGTTTTCTTTTTCCCCCCTTTTACCTTTATTATTTCCTTTCTCTTGTTGACTTTTGGTTGACTCTTGCTCTTTTTCTAATTTATTAAGAAATAAGTTTAGATGGTTGATTTGGGAACTTTCTTTTTTCAGTATAAACCTTTTATATTCCATGAAAGTGCAGCGGAGAATATCAGTTTTCAGTGGTAGTATCTAGAAAAACTAAGTATTTGGATATGTACTTCATTTAATTTGAATGGAGTTTCTTTCAGTCAATGGGAAACAATTCTTCCCCATAGCTTCAGTTACACACAGAGCAGCAAAGAGCCATGTAAATGCTGCTACTAAAATTTTTGAGTATTGAATAAAAAAAGGAAAGAGACAAGTGAAATGAATCCCAGCCACCCTCTGTCCACTAGGCACACAAGCAGGTGCCTAAGGGCATTTTCAGAATCAATGAAACTTCAGGTTGAAAAACTTAAAAGTGCACACATGAAACATAAAAAATGATACACTTCATCCCGACTCTAGAATCAACAAGAATTTAATAAAGTTAATCAAATAATTGTAGTTCAATTGCACATAAATTTGAATTGTTTTCCCATTAAAGAGTGCCTGTCTGTAAATTATTGCAGGGAGAGCCATTTTCAAGTTAATGTTTCAGCCATTAGAAAATACAGAGGGCATTTTCATTAATTAGACACAGCTCTCTTTCCTTTTAGTTTATCATTACCTTTGCTGGGTGGAATCAGTTTAGTAGTTAAATTTATTGACATGTGTGATTCAATGACACTATTTGTTTAGAGTTCATCATATACCTGGTGGAATAAACTCATTAAGTATAAATGAATAGTTATGTAGTCATCATCTAAAATGAGTCAGTGCTGTTCTCTAGAGTCATTATAATGAATGTGAACACAGCTGGAATAAATGTCTCTGTGAAGGTTACAGGATTTATTCTGAAATATTTAAGGCTCCAATTTCTTCCTAGTTTTTGAATACCTCTTGTTTAGGAAAAATGACTTGATCTTCCTTTGAGGAAGATTGTTACATGCATTTACTTGCTATTTTATCAAAGCTACATACATTCCATCGGGGCATCTTAGGAGCTATGGGAACATGGAAAAGCCAGGATTATGCTGGCTGTTTTGGTTTTTAAGCTTTCTGTATTCAAGAAAGGATCTGGAGAAGAATGACCATTGTAGGTTCTGATGACTGCTAAGTAGTCCATCTTGTTAAGATACAAGATTCTCCAATCTAATCCTCTCCCTGATTTCTCAGTGTTTCCTTTTTTTTTTTTTTTTTACATGAGACATTAAAGATGATTAATTTTACTGCCACAGGAAGTCAGAATATAGTAGTAAATACACATACATAACAGGAACACAATCTTACAAATAGGTGCTATTGAAATTGAGGGCAGAGAGAGCATCAGTCTGATTAAGGGGATCTGACAATCTTAGGAGGCTTCCAGGAGTAGGTTGTTATGATTTAGGCTTTCTGGCAGAAAGTTAGCCAATGAAGGAATGCTAATGGGAAAATTCCAGGTTTACTCCAGTTCTTGGGAGTAGAAGTGTGAGTGAGATGAAAGAGGGAAGAATGAGAGACCAAATGACAAAGTTTATTTGAAAATCATGTCATGGAGGGCTTTGAATGGCCTCCATAAATTTTAAAAATAGAGAAGTACCAAAGTTTTCAGAGCAAGAGAATGCTGCATTGTCAGTTTTAGTGTTTTTTTTTTTTTTT
>NW_011495031.1:3222552-3229145 GCF_000754665.1 Bison bison bison
TTCATTTTCATTCATTTCTATGCAAATTTTGATTTCTTTTTTGATTTCTTCTGTGATTTGTTGGTTATTCAGCAGGGTGTTGTTCATCCTCCATATGTTGGAATTTTTAATAGTTTTTCTCCTGTAATTGAGATCTAATCTTACTGCATTGTGGTCAGAAAAGATGCTTGGAATGATTTCTATTTTTTGAATTTACCAAGGCTAGCTTTATGGCCCAGGATGTGGTCTATCCTGGAGAAGGTTCCATGTGCGCTTGAGAAAAAGGTGAAATTCATTGTTTTGGGATGAAATGTCCTATAGATATCAATTAGGTCTAACTGGTCTATTGTATTGTTTAAAGTTTGTGTTTCCTTGTTAATTTTCTGTTTAGTTGATCTATCCATAGGTGTGAATGGGGTATTAAAGTCTCCCACTATTATTGTGTTATTGTTAATTTCTCCTTTCGTACTTGTTAGCATTTGTCTTACATACTGCGGTGCTCCCGTGTTGGGTGCATATATATTTATAATTGTTATATCTTCTTCTTGGATTGATCCTTTGATCATTATGTAGTGACCTTCTTTGTCTCTTTTCACAGCCTTTGTTTTAAAGTCTATTTTATCTGATATGAGTATTGCTACTCCTGCTTTCTTTTGGTCCCTATTTGCATGGAAAATCTTTTTCCAGCCCTTCACTTTCAGTCTGTATGTGTCCCCTGTTTTGAGGTGGGTCTCCTGTAGACAACATATGTTGTCTACAAAAAGTGACAACATATGTCACTTTTTATCACTGTCCCCTTCCCCATCTTTCAAACTATGTGACAAGTTTGCTAGGACATTCTTTTTAGAATACAGTGGTAATCAGATATATTGGGTATGATGGGCATATGGTCATAGTGTGAAACTTCTTTTAGGTAATGTTTCTCTTCATATTATGAAAAAACATGGATATTGTATAAAACAAGTGAATGGTTTCTGCTTTTTGAATCCTTGTTAATAAATATTAAATATTATTTATTTGAGTGGTAATACTCCATTAGGCATAAAAATTAAGCATGAAACTTTCAGGAAGTTAAATGTAAAAGATTATGTGTGTTAATGAAAAAAGATCAGAGGAAAGGGGGGAGGCAAGGAGTATATTCTATAAAAAATATTTTCTTCTATAAAAACACCACTGTGTATTGTTACATATATTCACTCTCACTGGTGCCTACATTATCTGTCCTTCCCTTTTCCATAGTCTTCCCTGTGTGGTTTACTCCCTCCTCGCATAGATGCCCCATCACCTGGCCTGCTTCCTGTTGTCAGATATAGCTGCAGATGAATGCCTCTGTCCTCTCCTGGGACTTCCCATGGTGCTCTAGTCTTCCCTGCAGGGATAAAAACTGCACCAATTATCACTCTAAGTATTCATGTATTTGATAAGATGTGGTCTTAGTGAGTTGAGTACTGAGTTTATTGCCTAAAAAATTAAACCAGAAAATAAGAGAAGTTCTTCACACATAGTCAGGTGCACAGAGAGAACAGTTTATTACTCCTCATTCATTCATTCACTCATTCATTTGCTCATTCAATAAAAGTGTTTTTTAGTGCGCTTAGAAAATGACAGTACTGGGGATATAAAGGAGAATAAGGTTCTATAGGAGATTAGATGAGTTTTGCATTTCATTTTTCTTTGAGTAATTAGCAGAAACTTACAAACAAACAAACTGAGGGTGGAATGAATGAATAACCTGGAGTTAGTAAGTGTGGCTTCCAGAATGAAATGTCTGCTACAGGCTCTTCACAGCATTCCTTCAGAGAGTGCAGGGGAAGAGTGTGGAGCAGGGACCAAGCCCTCAAGCTCCTGAGTCACAGCAGCCTCCACACCCTCACAGGTCATTTATTATCTGTGAGAAGGCACCATTCCTGAGTGATTTTCTCTGTTTCATTCACTTATGTTGCCTAAGTGCCTGAAACAGTGGGTGTTCATGAAGCATGCAAGGAACATTGGAAGAATGAATTGAATTTTGGTTGTAACTTCACCCCTCTTCCTCCATGTCTTCATCTATAAAAGAAAGTTCTACCTAATAGAGTCTGAGCTTTAAATGAGAATGTAAAACTTAGAAAAGTGTCTGGCACAGATTAAGGGCTCAATAACTGTTAACCCTGAGCTCTTCAGTAACTGTTCATGTGTGTGCTTCCTGCTAGGCACCATGTTGATGAGTGAATACACGAAAGTGAAACAAACGAGTGTGCCATCCTTGTCTTCCAGGAGTGAGGGGCACAGACGGCAAACACACTATGTGTACCTATAGTGTCAAACGGAGACGAGTGCCAGGAAGGGAAGGAAGGATGATGTAACTTGGATTATGAGTTGAGGGAGATGTCCCTGAAGAGTGATATTTTAATTGCTACCTGATAGTTGAGAAGAAACTAATCCAGAGTAGATGAGAGGTAGGCTCCATAGAAAAAAGGAATAAGGATGTAGGGGTGCAGGCCCCAAAGCAGTAAAGTGATCTGTGAGTTTAAGAAACGGTACTGAGTATCTGGACTGCCTATCTCCAAACTTCTCTGTGATAAAGAGAAAGACTCCTTTATTATTAAGATCACTGCTGTTTTTGTTTTATTGTTCTTATAAGCTGCCAAACTATAATCATATTTCCTCTAGTTGCCTTTCTCCCCACACCATCATTTTTTTTTAACATCTCTAAATTCTGAATTCCTCTTACAATTAATGACATCTTACAATAATTATTTTTTGTTAGTGTTATTTTTCTTAGTGGAGCATATAATTATGTAACATATTTTAATTGATAGCAGCTTAAGTTTGATGAAATAAGGTGACATGTTGTAACTTATATTGTAAACATTGTAAAATATATGAAAAGATTAAAATAACTTTTATATAAAGAAAGTAAATATTTAAATAACCTTAATTAAAAATGTATTAGTGGCATAAAACTTCTTAGCTCTTATAATAAATTTACAGAAAACAATGGTTGGATGTCTCATTATTTAAAACACTTTGGTTTATTTATACGTTATTGTCATTTCTAAATTCAGTTTATTTAAGTACTTGGTATTATGTCATAATTGAGAAAGATACTTCAGAAAGATATGTACATCTAAAGAAATTCAAGAAGAGCTACACTTACTAAATCACAATATTCATTATTTAATCCCAACCAACAGTAAACCCAACATTTTTGCTTAAACCCAACTCATAAATTTTCATCTTCCCTTATGTCAATCAGTTGTTTTTTGCAAACTAAACAGAAGGTGCTGAATTTTTACATTGGCCTAAACTCAATGTAATTCATTCTATTTAGAAGAGTTTTAATCTTAAAATTTTGTTTGCAAGAATTTTAAATATGCACATGTACAAATTTTCATAGAAGACACACTTATATCATTATTGTCAACAAAAACACAATCTATATTTCCCAATATCTATTTTCAACATGCCAGCTTCATGATATATCTCTTTTGAAAAGCAGTTATATTTTTAATTTGTTCACTGCCTTCTTGTCAGATTTGGTGAGATTGTCATAGTTTTCCCCTTGTAATATGGCTAAGAGTTTTTATCAGATGCTAAGGGAAGGATTGGATTAGCTCTGCTATTTTCTTGTTCATTTGTGCTGCATTTTTAATCCTCTATCTGATATGAGTGTATATGTGTGTACCTGTATGTGCACATGTACTTGCACAATTCTGGTTCAGGAATCCCTTAAAACCACTTGTCCACTTTGTGAAGTTAATTTCAATTTGTTGTTCAGTTTCTAAGTTGTGTCTGACTCTTTTCAGCCCCATGGACTGCATTACTAGGCTTCCCTGTCCTTCACTGTCTCTCAGAGTTCGCTCAGATTCATACCCATTGAGTTGGTGATGGTATCCAAATATCACATTCTCTGCTTCCCTCTTCTCCTTTTGCCTTCAGTCTTTCCCAGCATCAGGGTCTTTTTAAATGAGTCAGCTCTTGACATCAAATGGCCAAAGTATTGGAATTTCAGCTTCAGCTTCAGTCCTTCCAATGAATACTCAGGGTTGATTTCCTTTAGGACTGACTAGTTTGATCTCCTTGTTGTCCAAGGGACTCTCAAGAGTCTTCTCCAGCACCACAGTTTAAAAGCATCAATTCTTCAGCGCTCAGTCTTTCTTATGGTTCAACTCTTATATCCATACACGACTACTGGAAAAAACAATAATAGCCATGACTATATGGATCTTTGTTGGCAAAGTGATATCTCTGCTTTTTAATACTCTGGTTCCAAATAGGAAAAGGAGTATGTCAAGGTTGTATATTGTCACCCTGCTTATTTAACTTCTATGCAGTGTACATCATGAGAAACACTGGACTGGAAGAAGCACAAGCTGGAATCAAGATTGCTGGGAGAAATATCAATAACCTCAGATATGCAGATGACACCACCCTTATGGCAGTAAGTGAAGAGGAACTAAAAGCCTCTTGATGAAAGTGAAAGAGAAGACTGAAAAGTTGGCTTAAAGCTCAACATTCAGAAAACGAAGATCATGGCATCTGGTCCCATCACTTCATGGGAAATAGATGGGGAAACAGTGGAAACAGTGTCAGACTTTATTTTGGGGGGGGCTCTAAAATCACTGCAGATGGTGATTGCAGCCATGAAATTAAAAGACACTTACTCCTTGGAAGTAAAGTTATGACCAACCTAGATAGCACATTCAGAAGCAGAGATATTACTTTGCCAACAAGGTCCATCTAGTCAAGGCTGTGGTTTTTCCAGTAGTCATGTATGCATGTGAGAGTTGGACCGTGAAGAAGTCTGAGTGTTGACGAATTGATGCCTTTGAACTGTGGTGTTGGAGGAGACTCTTGAGAGTCCCTTGGACTGCAAGGAGATCCAACCAGTCCATTCTAAAGGAGATCAGTCCTGGGTGTTCTTTGGAAGGACTGATGCTAAAGCTGAAGCTCCAGTACTTTGGTCACCTCATGGGAAGAGTTGACTCATTGGAAAAGACTCTGATGCTGGGAGGGATTAGGGGCCAGAGGAGAAGGGGACGACAGAGGATGAGATGGCTGGATGGCATCACCGAGTAGATGGACGTGAGTCTGAGTGAACTCTGGGAGTTGGTGATGGACAGGGAGGCCCCCTGTGCTGCAATTCATGGGATTGCAGAGTCGGACACGACTGAGTGACTGAACTGAACTGAACTGAACTGTATAAATCTTCTGTGTATTCTTGCCACCTCTTCTGCTTCTGTTGGGTCCCTACAGTTTCTGTCCTTTATCGTGCCCATCCTTATATGGAAATTTCCCTTGGTATCTCCAATTTTCTTGACAAGATCTCTAGTCTTTCCCATTCTATGGTTTTCCTCTATTTCTTTACATTGCTCATTTAAGAAGGCCTTCTTATCCCTCCTTGCTATTCTCTGGGACTTTGCATTTAGTTGGGGATATCTTTCCTTTTCTTCCTTGCCTTTTGCTCCTCTTCTTTCCTCAGCTATTTATAAAGCATCCTCAGACAACCACTTTGCCTTCTTGTATTTCTTTTTCTTGGGGATGGTTTTGGTCACTGCCTCCTATGTAATGTTATGAACCTCTGTCCATAATTCTTCAGGTACTCTCTCTACTAGATCTAAATCCCCTGAATCTATTCACCTCCACTCTATAACTATAAAGGGTTTGATTTAGGTCATACCTGAAGGATCTAGTGTTTTTCCCTACTTTCTTCAACTTAAGCCTGAATTTTGCAATAAGGGGCTAATGATCTGAGCCACAGTCTTCTCCAGGTTTTGTTTTTGCTGAGTGTACAAAGCTTCTACATCTTCAGCTGCAAAGAACATAATCAATCTGATTTCGCTATTGACCATCTGGTGATGTCCATGTATAGAGCCATCTCTGAGGCTGTTGGAAATGCATGCTTGCTGTGATCAGTGTGTTCTCTTGACAAAACTCTGTTAGATTTTGTCCTGCTTCATTTTTTACTTCAACTCCAAACTTGCTGGTTACTCCAGGTATCTCTTGACTTCCTACTTTTGCATTCCAATCCCCTATGATGGAAAGGGCATCTTTTTTTGGTGTTAGTTCTAGAAGGTGTTGTATGTCTTCATAGAACTGGCCAACTTTAGCTTCTTTGGCATCAATGGTTGGGGCATAGACTTGAGTTACTCTGAAGTTCACTGATTTGCCTTGGAAACAAACTGAGATCATTCTGTCATTTTTGAGGTTACACCCAAGTACTGCATTTCAGGCTCTTTTGTTGACCATGAGGGCTAGTCCATTTCTTCTAAGGAATTCTTGCTGACAGTAGATATAATAGTCATCTTTTTAAATTTGCCTATTCCTGTCTATTTTAGTTCACTGATTCCTAAGATGTCAGTGTTTACTCTTGCCATCTCCTGCTTGACCATGTCCAGTTTACCTTGATTCAGGGACCTAACATTCCAAGTTCCTTTGCAATATTGTTCTTACAACATAGGGCTTTACTTTCACCACATACATCCACAACTGAATGTCTCTTCCACTTTGCCCCAGCCCTGCACTTTTCCCTAATAGCACATTGGACACTTTCCAACCTGAGGGGCTCATCTTCTGATGTCATATTTTTTGTCATTTCAGTGTTCTTAGGGTTCTTGTGGCAGGAATATTGGAGT
>NW_011495031.1:3229245-3238956 GCF_000754665.1 Bison bison bison
TGGAGTGGGTTGCTATTTCCTCCTCCAGTGGACCACAGTTTGTCAGAACTCTTCTCTATATCCCATCCGTCTTGGCACAGCATGGTTCATAGCTTCATTGAGTTATGCAAGGTTATGCATATGCATAACCTTTGTTATGCAACCTTTGTCATGATAAGGCTGTGACATGAGGGGGATGAGCAATTTCACAACACTTGTTGAAAGATAAATATTAAAGTCTAACTTTTCTGATAATTCAAGTTTTTCATTATTATACTCAACCATATAGTACAAAAAAGAAACAAAACAAAAAAATAAGTAACAAGAAATCTTTCTTGCATTTTATCATTTGAAAATGTACAATAGATTTTATGTTCTGTTCCTTTACCACATAAATATTTTTTATTAAAATTAAAAATTTTTATTTATTGGTATATGATTACTTTACAATGCTGTGTTAATTTCTGATGTTCAACAGTCAATTAGCTATATGTATACATATATCACCTTCCTCCCACCTCCCCTCCCACCCATCTAGATAATCACAGAGCACTAAGCTGAGCTCCCTGTGCTCTACAGAAACTTCCTACTAGCTATCTATTTTATACATGGTAATGTACATGTTTCAATACTATTTTCTCCTTCCATCTCACCCTCTCCTTGTGTCCATATGTCCATTCTTTATGTCTATGTCTCTATTCCTACCCTGCAGAAAGGTTCATCTGTACTATTTTTCTACATTCCATATTTATGCATTAATGTTTAATATTTGTCTTTCTATTTCTGACTCACTTCACTCTGTATGACAAACTCTATGTCCGTCCACATTACTGTTATAAATGACCCAATCCTGTTCCTATTTATGGCTGAGTAATATTTCACTATATATATGTACCATTTCTTTTTCCATTTATCTGTTGATGGACTTGTAGGTTGCTTCCATATCCTGGTAATTGTAAATAGTACTTCATTGAATGCTGGGGTACATATGTCTTTTTCCATTATGGTTTTCTCAGGTTTATGCCTAGTAGTGGGATTTCTATGTCATATGGTAGTTCTATTTTTAGTTTTTTAAGGAACCTTCGTACTGTTCTCCACAGTGTCTATGTCAATTTACATTTCCACCAACAACGCAAGAGGGTTCGTTTTTCTCCACACCCTCTTCTACATTTATTGTCTATAGATTTGTTGATGATGGCCATTCTGACTGGTTTGAGGTGAAGCTTCATTGTAGTTTTGATTTGTAGTTCTCAAATAATGAGCAACATCAAGAATCTTTTTTAGGTGTTTGTTGCCCATCTGTTATATATTCTTTGGAGAAATATCTGTTTAGATCTTCCACTCATTTTCTGATTGTATTGTTTGTTTTTTTGATATTGAGCTGCTTGTATATTTTGGGGATTAATCCTTTGTCAGTTGCTTCATCTGAAAATATTTCCTCCCATTCTGAGGGTTTGTCTTTGCATCTTGTTTATGATTAAAATATGTTTTTTCTTTATATAACTTTAAAGCTTGCTTTCATGTTACAGTTATTACAAAATATTGGCTATATTCCTCCTATTATGCAGTATATCCTTGAGACTATCTTACAGCCAATAGTTTGTACCTCCCATCACTGCACCCCTGTATTGCCCCTCCCTCTCTCACTGGTAATATATATTAGTCTGTTGTATTGTTTAGATTCCACATACAAGTGGTATCATATGGTATTTGTCTTTCTCTGTCTGACTTATTTCTCTTAGCATAATACCCTCCAAGTCCATCCAAGAATGGCAATATTTCATTCATTTTTTTAATCAGTAGTATTCCATTATAAGGGCTTCCCTGGTTTCTCAGACAGTAAAGAATCTGACTGCAGTGCAGGAGACTCAGGCTTGATCTCTGGGTCAAGCAGATCCCCTGCAGGAAGAAATAGCAACCCACTCCAGTATTCTTGCCTGGAGAATCCCATGGACAGAGGAGGCTGGCAGGCTACAGTGCATGGGGGTCACAGAGTCAGACATGACTGAGTGACTAACGTGCGCACATACCATTATATATACTTATGTATGCATATACACACCACATCTTCTGCATCCATTGATAGACACTTAGGTTGCTTCCATATCTTGGCAATTGTAAATAACACTATGAACTTGGGGTGCATATATCTTTTTGAATTAGTGTTTTTGTTTTTTTCAGATATATACTTAGAGGTGAAATTGTTGGGTCATATGGTAGTTCTATTTTTAGTTTTTTAAGAAACCTTTATACTATTTTCCACAGTGACTGCACCGATTTATGTTCCCACCGAGATTGTACAAGGATTCCTTGTATACAAATACAAAGTTTTCTCCATATCCTTACCAACATTTGTTATTTGTAGACTTTTTTATAACAGCCATTCTGATAGGTATGAGGTCATATCTCATTGTGATTTGCATTTTCCCTATGATTATTAGTGATATTGATTATTTTCCATGTGCCTGTTGGCCATCTGCAATGGTTGTGAAAAAATGTCTATTCAGTTCTTCTGCCTGTTTTTTATTGGATTGTTTGGTTGCTTGTTTGCTTTTTTTTTTTTTTTGATGTTTAGTTGTATGAGCTGTTTATATATGTTGGATATTAAACCTTTATCAGTCACACTATTTGCAAATATTTTCTCCCATTCAATAGAATATCTTTTTGTTTTGCCTTTGATTTCCTTGGCTGTGCAAATGCTTCTAAGTTTATTTAGATCCCATTTGTTTATTTTGGCTTCTATTTCTTTTGCTTTTCAAGAAGAATCCAGAAAAATGATTTCTGAGATTTATGTGAAAAAGTGTTCTGCCTATGTTTTCCTCTAGGGTTTTATAGCATCTAGTATTACATTTAGGTTTTAATCCATTTTGAGTTTATTTTTGAATATGGTGTTAGAGAATTTTCTAATTTTATTCCTTTATATTCAAGAAGTCATAAAATCTCTTAATCCATGCCATTTCAAGGTATCTTTCATAAATCATCTATATGGTTGTGGTGGAATTTAAGCCTTCATGACATACACTTTTAATACTACAAGGCCATCTTAAAATTCCATTTAATCTTTTTTGGTTCAGAATCACATCAAATATCTAATTTAGATTTAGTTGTCTCCTAACTTGAGAATTAGTGAGTACATGGTTCATTCTCTTAAAAAATAATGATACTTAAAAATTGGTGATATCTGTATATCATTAAAAAATCTCCAAAATGTTTCTACAGTGAATTCTCATCCATCCTGATTCCTATGAACCAAAATTCATACCCCAAGGTAACCCTTGCTGACAACTGGCAAGTATTCTGTATCAGCTAGCTACCCACTGAGAAGGGAAAGACAAACACTTCTTGCCTTGAGAACCCCATGAACAATATGAAAAGGCAAAATGACATGACATTGAAAGATGAACTCCCTAGGTTAGCAGGTGTCCAATATCCTACTGAGGAAGAATGGAGAAATAGATCCAGAAAGAATGAACAGGCTGATCCAAAGCAGAAATGTTGCCCAATTGTGGACGTGACTGGTGATGAAAGTAAAGTCCGATGCTGTAAAGAACAGTATTGCATAGGAACCTGGAATGTTAGGTTCATGAATCAAGGTAAATTGTACGTGATCAAGCAGAAGATGGCAAGAGTGAACACTGATATTTTAGGAATCAGAACTAAAATGGAATGTTCAAAATACCGCGCAATTGCACTCACCTCACACACTAATGAAGTAATGCTCAAAATTCTCCAAGTTAGGCTTCAACAGTACATGAACTGAGAACTTCTAGATGTACAAGCTGGATGTAGAAAAGTGAGAGGAACAAGAGACCAAATTTCCAACATCCATTGGATCATAGAAAAACAAGAGAATTCTAGTTTAGAATTAGTAGAAACTAGAAACAGAAGTAGTAGAAACATCTGCTTCATTACGCTAAAGCCTTTGACTGTGTGGATAACAACAAACTGTGGAAAATTCTTAGAGATGGAAATATCAGACTACCTTAACTGCCTTCTGAAAAATCTTTATTCAGGTCAAGAAGCAAAGTTAGAACCAGACATGGAACAAAGGACTGGTTCTAAATTGGAAAATGAGTATGTCATGGCTGTATATTGTCACCTTGCTTATTTAACTTATATGCAGAGTACATCATGCAAAATGCCAGACTGGATGAAGCATAAGCTGGAATCAAGATTATTGGGAGAAATAACAATAACCTCAGATATACAGATGATACCACCCTTATGGCAGGAAGTGAAGAGGAACTAAAGAGTCTCTTGATGAAAGTGAAAAAGGAGAGTGAAAAAGCTGGCTTAAAATTCAACATTCAGAAAACTAAGATCATGGCATCTGGTCTCATCACTTCATGACAAATAGATGGGGAAACAATGGAAACAGTGAGAGACTTTATTTTCTTGGGTTCCAAAATCACTGTAGAGACTGCAGCCATGAAATTAAAAGATGCTTGCTCCTTGGAAGAAAAGCTATGACTGACCTAGACAGCATATTAAAAGGCAGATACATTACTTTGTTGACAAAAGTCCATATAGTTAAAGGTATGCTTTTTCCAGTAGTCATGTATGGATGTGAGAGTTGGACAATAAAGAAAACTGAGCACCAAAGAACTGATGCTTTTGAACTCTGGTGTTGGAGAAGACTCTTGAGAGTCCCTTAGACTACAAGGAGATCCAACCAGTCAATCCCAAAGGAAATCAGTCCTGAATATTCACTGGAAGGACTGATGCTGAAGCTGAAGCTCCAATACTTCGGCCACCTGATGCAGAGAACTGACTCAATGGGAAAGATCCTGATGCTGGGAAAGATTGAAGGCGGGAGAAGGGGACAACAGAGGATGAGATGGTTGGATGGCATCACTGACTCGATGAACACGAATTTGAGTAATCTCCAGGAGTTGTTGATGGACAGGGAAGCCTTGTGTGCTACAGTCTGGCATTTGCAGAGTTGGACACGACTGAGCAACTGAACTGACTGGACTAAAATGGATGGGAAAGGGGAAATTTAATTCAGATGACCATTATATCTACTACTGTGGGCAAGAATCCCTTAGAAGAACTGGAATAGCCCTTATAGTCAACAAAAGAAACCAACATGCAGTACTTGGGTGCAATCTCAAAAACAACAGAATGATACCAGTTCATTCCAACCCAGCCACTTAGAATAATATTTATAGTTTGGTGAGCCAATTGGTCAGTTTTGTGGTCTCAGTTGGCCTCAGTCATGCATCTGTGGTTGGGGTTGGGCACGGTCAGGCCATGACTGTGCTTTGCTGACCATTGCTGGGACCAGTAAAATGATGAGAACCCCAGTGTAGCCTTTCCCTACTCAGCAGGCTAACCCAGGCTTGTTCTCATGGTGGCAGTGCAAGGGGCTGAGAGGGCAGAAACACAAATGGCATCATGAGGCCTCGCTTCCAAACTGAAAAAGCGCCACTCCTGCCACATTCTAACATTTAGGGCCAGCCCAGAATCGAGGCTTGAGGAAACAGATTCCACCTCTTGATGGGAGGAGCTGTAAATAGCCTGTGTAGGCACACATAGAGGGAGGGGAAAGGGTCAGAGACACTTGAGCTGTCAGTACACAGCACCTTCACACTATATATTATGATACATATATATACATATATATATATACACACACATATTTATGTATGTGAGAATTGTTTTATTTTGTCTTTTTTTGCTTTAAATATTAACAAATAAGCATTTAAGCACCTGCTACTAGGCAGTATTTTAGGCACTTGTAATCATTCATCTAACCCTTCTGAAAACTGGGAGATAGTACTTAATTCTTGTTCCAATTTGACAATTGAAGACACAGAAACATTAAGTGACTTACCTTGGGGTCGTCCAGTAGTAGGAGTTGAAGTCAGAATTCATTCAAGCAGACTAACACGAGAACTTGCGTTCTTACCACTGTGGTACTCTGCTTTCCATGGGCCTGATAACATATATTCTATTCATTACCTTGCTTTGTTCACTTAGAACTAGATTTTTAAGATTGTTACTTAATAGTACATATAGGATTTTCTCATTATTTTCAATGAGTATACATGTTGATTGTATAGATGTACACAACTTATATAACTAAGCCCTTACTTCAGTTTGTCCCAAATCTTTTCTGTTACAAATAATAGCTCATTAAATATCTCAGGATATTGGTTTATCAGATGAAACCGGAGGGTCAGTTTTACTGCTGAAGACACAACAACCTGAATATTTACATCTTGAATACCACAGTATTATAATTTAAAACCAAAACTACTGGAACTATAAAAGAAGAATTAACAGAAATATGATGGCGTTAGAAGATCTTACACAGTGTTCTCAGTGGTTTTCAGATAAAATGCTCAAGGAATAACTAGGGTATGGATAAGCTAAATAATAACTAAACGTGATACTCATCAAACTTAAATTGATACTCATCAAGCTTTACACTACACAAACAGCAAAATCATTTTATTTCAAGTACCTATGTGATGAAATACTAGACAACATTCTGAGCTGTATTCCATTAAAACTGGAAAAGAATACTGAAAGCATAAACAGAGAAAAACCCAAATCACTTGGGAACTATTATTCTAAAAAATTCTTGGGTAAAGAAGGACCCCCAAACTGCTTAAAATACAAAATATCTGGGGAAATAATCATGAGATACAGCCAAGGATGAAAATTTACAGTATTTAAAGAGGGAAAATCACAATGACAAAGTACTACTTAACAAGAAATTATAAAAAGAAAAATATACCTATGTAGAGCAAGTAGAATAATTAATGAGCATAAAAGCATAAATGAATGAATTAATAAATAAAGAACTCTAGCATTGTAAAACAAATGTAAGACTCAGTTGTTTGAATAAAATCGTTCTTTGGAGAACCATAAAGAGGATAACCAGAAAACAACAAGGGAGATAAGATACTAACAAATCTGCCCAAGTGAAATGAGAAAAAGCAAATAAAAAAGTAAACAATAGAAATTAAAAATAATTGCTGATATCAGTATTAAATTGGTTATAAATACACATGATAATATATTTTGAAAACTTAGAAGAAATATCTAGAAAGATATAAACAGCAGAATTTAACAATACCACAAGATAGCTTAGGGTGGATCACTCTTCTAGAGTGATCCAGAAGAGCCTTGTTTAAAATGCGCTGGGTACAGTTTCAAAGTGAAGTCTTTTCAAGGTACAGATTATTCTTATGCTGCTGTACAGCCTCCACTCTAAGAATCAAGCTTCTCAAAATTCCATGGAATTGAAATCATGGCAAATTGTATAGCACATAACTGTTACTTTTGATGCTGTATTATTTCAATTCTTCTTTAAAAACTTCTACTAAATTAATAATGTACTCTACAATGGGTAAATTCATAGAAGTTGAATATGCTAAACAGAGATAAATGTCTTCGAATAATCCTGTCCCCTTCCCCCCTCAATATGCAGTATAAAGTTAGCTGTCCAAAGAAAATTTATGAATAGTTGTTTCATAAGTGTGCAACTTTCTTCCAATAGACTGGAAATCTTAAGTGAAGGATGTGCCTTCTGCTCTTATTTTTATGCACCCTAGTGTTAAAAACTAAAATTTGAGCAAATACAAGATGATATGTGCTTGTGAGATAATGAACATCAGAAACAGCATAGCACAGGAATTTTAGTCCAAAAAACTTAATTTTGAATTCTACCTCTGCCACTTTTTATTCTGTGGGGTTAGGACAAATTACTTAACCTCTAAGCTTTAGTTATTCTGTCAGCCTCAAAGCCCATTAACAATTCCTGGGGAATAAAAACAGAATCTGGATAACAAATTAATATCTAAACTTGAATTCTTTTTGTACTTAGTCTAGTTTCATTTATTCTTAAAGGAACACATGTAGAGGACTCGTGCTGGGGGAATCACACCTAAACTGAGTTCCTAGTGCAAAGATGATGTATCCACACCTCTTCTCAGCAGGCGGCAAGCAGACTGCCCCCTGCCACTGGGAGGATCAGCACAGCTGCGCATGCCCAGAGAGAAGTCCACTTCTTCTCCCACTAATGAGGTCCTTATAAAGCATCCTTGCCCACCACCTGTCTGGGAGAGCCTGGACCCATCTATGTGAGCTTGTGTCTCTTCATTCTCTAATCAAAGAATAAAATTTTCCTTTGTTTCAGAACCCCAAAAAGGATTTTTTGGGGGGACCAACTGGGGAGAATTGGTAACAAATTTATCTATAAAATGTGTATGATAATAAGCTAGAGGGAAAGTATTAAACATGGGGACTGAATTATATAAATGGAAAATAGCACAGTGTTGAGCAAGAAAATGGCACCCCATTCCAGTACTCTTGCTTGGAAAATCCCATGGGCGGAGGAGCCTGGTGGGCTGCAGTTCATGAGGTCGCGAAGAGTCGGACACGACTGAGCGACTTCACTTTCACTTTTCACTTTCATGCATTGGAGAAGGAAATGGCAACCCACTCCAGTGTTCTTGCCTGGAGAATCCCAGGGACGCGGGAGCCTGGTGGGCTGCCGTCTATGGGGTCGCACAGAGTCGGACATGACTGAAGTGACTTAGCAGCAGCAGCAGAGCACATAGTAATAGCTCAATAAATGATCAGGAGGATGTTAACAGGCTGTATTTATGATTTCAAGTTTGCATCCCCCTCAATGGGAGTGGTTTATCAGTTGTACTTTAAGTAGTGGTTTGGCACATAGCAGGTATGAAATAAATACCTATTGAACGAATGAAAAATAAACTTACAGTATTTGCCAGACATGATTTGCTTAGTCTGTCTTAAAATAACTCAATGGTAAGTATTTTCATTATTGCAACACCAAACAAGATTTTATTTCTTCTATTGTTAATAAAAGATTGGTTTAAAAGGACTTGATAAGTACACATTTATCTTTTATATGTGCCATACCTTTAGTTCTTCTGGCAGTTTTTCTCATTTGGTGTCAAAAAATATATGTGTTGGGGAAATTTTTCTATCAGTATTTTGTAGTAATAAGAGAAGCTGAATGAAATACAATGGAGACTGACAGAAGAAAAAGTATAGCCCAGCATCTGGGTAGTATGATTAATTTTTTAACACAAATTTGTTCATTTAGTGTGTGCCTACATTTGTCTTTCATCATTCCATTCTAATAATGAGTTTCAAAGATGAAAATAATTATCTCACAAAAAATATACTTCAGTGCTGGGGCGACATTAGTTTAAAGAGGCATGAGCCATCATTTGCTTGCACTTGTCATCAAATTCCTTCAATTTAATGGTCATTTAAGAAGTCATCCCCCCTCCTTCATTTGGGATGAATGTGAATGTGCCTATCCAGGGAGAGCACCAATCAATTTAGTAGTTAATGATTATTGTTTCCATTTCAGAGTATTTACATTTTCCTCCAGCTTTTCCTATTATGGTATTATACGATTTATGGGGGAAGTCACTGCTCTCTCAGCATCTGTGAGCATTTCTTTGCTTATTCTTCATGAAAACATTTAGTTAGAATTTAACAGAGAAACAACAACAACAACTAGAAATGTCTTTCCCCACCTCAGTGAACACAAAAAATCAATCATCTCAGAGAGTCTGCATTAGACCCAACACTGCATAATGCAAATATGGCACAACGTCTATCTTTACATTTATTTGCAAATGTGTACAGATATGCTTCATATAAATTAATCCTCTATTTCATTATAAGAAAAGAATTACGTCTGTGGTCAAAAAGAGTGGTGGGGGGGAGAGTTAATCT
>NW_011495031.1:3239056-3249363 GCF_000754665.1 Bison bison bison
GATTTAGCACAGCATGTGAAAAATTAATTGAAAGTCAGAACTCCATAGTGTTTATTATAAAGTAATTTCACACCAGCTCAGGATTAGCATGGTAACGGGTGACAATAGGTCATGACTGCATTAATTGAAAGCACACTTTATGAAGGGGAGTAAGAAAGAGAAGAAGAGAGAGAAAAAAAGAATATTAATTTAGTGGCATAGGATGTATTACACATAGGTAGTGGTATGGGATGAAGGGCAGGGATGGAACCTCATCGAAAAAGATAGCCTTTTGCAAAATCAGATGTCTGTCTTAGTGTAGCTCATGAAACTTTGAGATATTTGGGGTCCCCAAAGACTGAAATGCTTTCCAATTACAGCACCTTTTAACTGCTGTCTTCTAACTGAAGACACTGGCGTACACTCTGGTGGTGATGCTGAAACCAGTGGAGAAAGGGAAAGCCCCAGTAGGTGGTTTAAGTTCTCCTCAACTTTTGTTCTCTGAGGACTCAGCCTGACTCTCAGAAACTCGTCTCTCACCTGGACAGATTAGTGCGATAGTATTAGTGGTAAAGTGAAGGCATCTTTGGTTCAACAACTGTAATAAAGCCAAAGGTTAATAAAGCCAATACTGGGAGACAAGCAACAGAAAAGTAACCTGTCATTTTGCCATTATGCTGACTGAGTGGCCAAGTCAGGCTCAGCCTTCTAGATGAGTGCAGAGGTCACTGAGCCTCCACCTCTGTAGCACCCTATGCCCCAGCACACTTTGCCAGCCCCACTGATGGGCTGTGGGCTGGGGTGTGCAACCTGGACTGCAGCCTGCATTTCAGCGGCTGAAATGGGAAGCTTTGGTGTGGTGGAATGGGGTGAGGTATTAAAGAAGTTTCAGGACTAGGAGAATAGGCACAGACACAGGTCACACGTGGCACATATTGTAATTGAGAACTCTGCAGTATTAACTGTAGCCATTGTTCAGGGCTGGGCTCATTAACTAGTCAAATAAGCATTTCCATTAGAATAAACAAACAGAAAAGGTAGAACAATGTAACACCTGTTTAATCAAGCCAGGAACTGACTCAAAGCCATTAAATTCACAGAAATGGATGGGAAAGAAACTAGCTGGTTCTGTAGCTGCATGGTGGGGTGAGTGATATGTATGAAAGTCCAGTGTATGGAGAGAAGGTGGCGGCTGGAGCAAGAAGAAATCAGTGACTTTTATTTATAAAGAGAAAAAATCATTTTCTATATTTATGCAATTCTGTGGTATGAGCTGATGAGTGTGACCTTTCTGCCTGCCCTTTCTTGTGGAAAGTTTGCAACCCAGGCTGACACAAGCTGTTGTAATATGTTAATTTTGACCCAGGACTGCTACAAATACTAAGCATGATCTCTTAGACATTTTTTGCTAAAAAATATAGTCATTTTAGAGATAGCTTTAAGCATGAAGTATCCCCATGAAATGTACTAACCTTTCCAATGAAGGTCAAAATTTACTAAAAACAAAAAGCAAAATGAGGGGGAAAAAGTGGTGTAAAGACATGGGAACACTATGAAGGTTGTTAACTGGGAGGTTAGCTTTCAAGCACAGTCCTTTTTCCTTCATTCTTTCACAAAGGAAGCTTTGATCCTTGGATGAGCATGGTGGGAGGTCAGCTGGAAATCATCTGGAAAAATTGAGTAGAGATAAATTCAGAGAGATGGAATGAGCTTGGAATCTCCTGTCAAGGAGCAAAGTGTAATATCAGAGGCTATAAGGCTGTAAGGAAATGGGAAAGCAGGTTAAGAGTGTTCTGTGACGCTGGGCCAATATCCACTTATTCCAGGGCGGCCCATACATCCAAGGGCTGACCACTGTGGGTCAAAGCACCAATGCCAACTCCATCAACTAACAGTAAGTGACAGTGACATGGGTGCTCCTGGGGCAACACTGCAGTGATCGGGGAAAACAGGTCACGGCTACTCAGCTCCTAAGAATTGTTGCTACACAGAAGTATGAGCCAACAGTGCCTGTATCTTCTGACTTCTCAAGAGGAGACAAGAAAAGACATTTTATATGAAATTTTCCAATTTCTAAGTGTGTACAACTAATTAAAATGTTTGAAATTACTGTGTGGACCTAACAAAGACTGTGAGCAAGACACAACTCTTAAGCTCACAGTTTGCCCCTCCGGTGCAGAGAGTTTGCCCCCAGCCCTCCTAGTTGAAATCTATTTGCTGGAAGATAGATGTCTCTCCTCGTGTGTGTGCTTATAGAAATGGTGTTTATCATTATATATCATTATGTTTTTAAGTATAAAGGTTAAATGAGTTTTTCCTTTTCTAATCATTGACTCTCAGTGTTCCGTGACTCTCAATTTTTCTCAGGTAAAATAAAAGGCAAGATGTGGAATATGGGTTCTGTGACACGCAAAATCAAAATGTTGAGGTTCATCTCATTAAACTCCAATCTTGTATCTTTTGTTCATTCTTAAAGACAAAGAGCAACTATTTTTGTAGTAGAGAAGGAAATCTTAACATGGGCTCAGCTGGACTCTAAGCTCTCTAACTTAGTACACATTATGTTGAATTTAAATATGGATTGTGTACTTCCTTTTTTGGAGGGAGAGTCCATAGCTTTCACTGGCTCCCAAAGTAAAGTAAAAGTGTTAGCCGCTCAGTCGTGTCTGACTCTTTGTGACCCCATGAACTGTAGCCCACCAGGTTTCTCTGTCCATGGGATTCTCCAGGCATTAATATTGGAGTGGGTTGCATGTCTTCCAGAGGATCTTCCTGACCCAGGGATCGAACACAGGTCTCCCACATTGCAGGTGGAGGAGTCCATATCTCCTCTCAAAAGATCAGTATCTACTGCTCTAGGTCTTACTGATAATCTTGAACTACTTATGCTCCAGAAAAAAAGTACATTTTCTCTGTTTCATCTGTGTCACCTGAGGTTTACAGAAAAATTACAATAGCAAGGAGCTCTTCTATCAGTCTTTTAGCGTAAAATCTAGAGTCACATATTTGATGAATATGTCAGGGGATCAATTACTAGGTTATTAGGTCAAGTTATTTCCAAACAGAGCAAATTACTTTTTTATACACTTACTTGACACATATTTAAAAATTGGTAGAATCCATACTTTCCTAGACTAGAGACTTTTTAGATAATATGCTAGGTGGAGATTTGTAATTCTTGTTTCCTATCATCTGAACCCCCCTCCTTAGATTTTGAGACTATATGGAATTAAAGGAATTAATTAAAATTCCTGGTGAGAGTACATAGAGAGTGCATAAGGAGGAAAAAAACTCAGCTTTGAATAAGCCCTATCCATGATTATATTAAGGTAATATTCCCAAATAATTCTCTTCAAGAAACTAAATGTCCTCTGGAAGATATAACATCATCCAGAGCCTCACATACATACAATATATATGACTCAGATTTAAAAAAATAATAAGGTAGAAAAGATAAAAATTAGTCAGAAATCAAGAGACAAAAAGAAACAAAACCATTGAAACAGGTTCACAGGAAATATGGATATTGGAGTAGACTTTAAATGAGTGTGATTAATATAAATTCCAGAAATTATATGATTATCAGAGAATTTCAGAAGAGAGCAGTAATAAGCCTTCCCAGACTAAAATGGAAAATCTAGAACTGACAAAATACCGCCAAATAAGAGACCAACCAGTGTGTTTAACTGCAGATTAGATTAAGCTGGAGAGAAATTATTAAAGTAATATAAAGGTTAGAAGAAAATATCTTGATTAAAGCAAAGAGAAAAATATACTGGAATGTTCAGAAAAGAGCATCAGAGGCATAAAGGATGCCCAAAAAATGTATAACATATAATTAATTGGAATTATAGAAGGAAGAGAGAGTGAGGGAAGAGGGTGAGGAATGTGGGGAAAGAGAGGGAGACAGAGAGAGAATAAATGAATGGAAGAAAATAAATATTTGAAGCATCAATGTCAGAAATCATTCAAATGAAAGAAAAACATCAAATAACTGATTCAAGAGGTGCCATGATCTCAAAGCAGAATAAATACACACAGAACTACATAGAGGCATATCAAAATAATACTGCTGAAAACAAAGGATGAATAAACAAAATGTTAAAAGAAGCCAGAGAAAAATGTTACAATAACTTTTAAGGAGCAACAATATGACTGATAGATGACTCATCCACAAATTATGCAAGCTAGAACACAATAAATGCTATCTTGGCTTCCCTGATAGCTCAGTCGTTAACGAATCTACCTGCAATGCAGGAGACCTCAGTTTGATTCCCAGGTTTGGAAGACTCCCCGGAGAAGGGAAAGGCTACTCCAGTATTCTGGCCTGGAGAATTCCATGGACTGTATAGTCCATGGGGTTGCAAAGAGTCAGACACGACTGAGTGACTTTCACTACTACCACTACTACTCAAAGTGCTGAAGATTTTTATGTTCAGCAAAAGTAGCGTTTAAATAGAGCAAAACCGTTATGGGCTTCTGCTTCCAGTCAATATGAAGAAATAGGGACCGGATTAACCCTCCTGTCTGAAACAACAACAACAACAAAACCAAATTGGAGAAGATAATAAAATTTCGCAGGCACTTGACATAAAGGCAAAGAAAGAGTGATCCTTAAAAGATGTGAAACAAAGGAAGTAAGCACTATAATTACCCCAGTTTAATGACTTGAAAGATTTCCCAGCTGAATGTAGGGAGGAGAAACCCTCAAAAGTTAGTGATAAAAAAGACAAATAATCCAATATGGAATGAGCAAGATATTTGAATAGACCCTTTACTAAAGAAGATATAGAAACTGCAAACAAAAGCATAAAAAGTGCTTACTATCACTAAGCATTAGAGGAGTGACCATTAAAACCACAATCATATCTCACTACCAACCTACTAGAATGGCTAATATTAAGCCAGATGACCCTACAAGTGTTGGCAAGGATATGGAGATATTAGAACTCTCATATATTTTTGGTGAGAGTGTAAAATAGCATAACCACTTTGAAAAAGTTAGACAGCTTCTATATGCCTACCATATGAGTCAAACATTCCATACCTAGATATTTACCTACAAAAAATGAAAGCATGTACCCGTAGAAGTATTTTTACATGACACAATTTTTCAAAGTATTCTTACTTTTATTGGCCTTAAACTGGAAATAGCCCAAGTGTCCATTAAAAAATAAATGGGTAGATACTTTGTGATACATCCATTCAGTGAAATACTACTCAGCAACTTAAAATAATGAATTAGTGGACTTCCCTGCTGGTCCAGTGCTTGGGAGTCTGCCTGGACTCCCAAGGCAGAGGACATCAGTTCAACCCTTGATTGGGAAGGATTCCATATGCTTTGGGGCAACTAAGCCAGCATGGTAAAATTCCTGAGCCTGAGTGCCTAGAGCCCGTCCTCCGCAATGAGAGGTCACCACAGTAAGAAGCCCGTACACCACTACCAAGAGTGGCCCCAGCTCGCTGTAACTGGAGAAAGTCCATGCATAGAAATGAAGACCCAGCACAGCTCTCCCTCCAAATAATAATAAAATAAAGAATTAAAATACTGAACTAGTGAAACATGTAACAAAATAGTTCATTTTAGAATGATTATGCTGAAAGAGACCAGACAAAAAGGAAAACATACTTGCATAATTCTTATATATAAAAATCCAGAAAATGCAAGCTAATATGACAAAGAGCAGATTATTGATCGTTGGGAAAGGAGGGCAGTTATGGGAAGGAGGGAACTAATATAAGGGCCATATGAAAACTTTTGGAATTTATGGGTCTGTTCACTCTCTTGATTGTGGTATGGTTTCATGGGTGCATACATATGTCAAAACTTGACAAATCACATACTATAAACTGAATATCTTCAATTTTTTGTCAATTATACTTCAATTAAGATGTTAAAAAATAAAGGAAAATGGAAATATATTACAACACAATAATGACATAGTTCTTCTTGAATATACCTGAACTAAAGAAAATACAGTAGGAATTTATTCAGGTAGAAGGAAAGTATCCCAGATGGAACAGACAGATATAAGAAAGAACAAAGAATGATAAAAAGTTTAAATATGTTCAGTTCAGTTCAGTTCAGTCGCTCAGTCATGTCCGACTCTTTGCGACCCCATGAATCGCAGCACGCCAGGAGACCCTGTCCATCACCAACTCCCGGAGTTCACTCAGACTCACGTCCATCAAGTCCGTGATGCCATCCAGCCATCTCATCCTCTGTCGTCCCCTTCTCCTCCTGTCCCCAATCCCTCCCAGCATCAGACTCTTTTCCAATGAGTCAACTCTTTGCATGTGATGGTCAAAGTACTGGAGTTTCAGCTTTAGCATCATTCCTTCCAAAGAAATCCCAGGGCTGATCTCCTTCAGAATGGACTGGTTGGATCTCCTTGCAGTCCAAGGGACTCTCAAGAGTCTTCTCCAACACCACAGTTCAAAAGCATCAATTCTTTGGCGCTCAGCCTTCTTCACAGTCCAACTCTCACATCCATACATGTGATGTGACTAGACGGACCTTTGTTGGCAAAGTAATGTCTCTGCTTTTGAATATGCTATCTAGGTTGGTCATAACTTTCCTTCCAAGGAATAAGTGTCTTTTAATTTCATGGCTGCAGTCACCACCTGCAGTGGATAAGTCTAAATGAATAATGATAGGTAAAAACAGTAAAAAACAATGTCATTTGCTATTAAAATGTATATGATAATACATATAAACTAACAACTATGAAAGATGTAAATGGAGTTAAACTGTTCTAATTTCCTCACATGTTTTGGAAGTGATAAGTTATATTAGACTTTAATAAGTTAATATGCACATGTAATCTCCAGGATCATATGGAATAAAATGTTAAATATAATAATATTACAATGAAAAAAATTATTTCAGTGAAGACAAGAAAAAAGAGAAAATGAAACATAACACAAGTGGAACAAACAGAAAACAAGTAACAAGATGATAGATTTAATATAATATATTAATATATCAGTTCAGTTCAGTTGCTCAGTCATGTCCAGCTCGTTTGACCTCATAGACTGCAGCATGCCAGGCTTCCCTGTCCATTACCAACTCCCAGAGCTTATTCAAATTCATGTTCACTGAGTCAGTAATGCTATCCAACCATCTCATTCTCTGCTGTCCCCTTCTCCTCCTGCCTTCAGTCGTTCCCAGCATCAGGGTGTTTTCCAATGAGTCCGTTTTCTTCACATTAGGTGCCTAAAGTATTGGAGTTTCAGCTTCAGCATCAGTCCTTCCAATGAATATTCAGGACTGATTTCCTTTGGGATGGACTGGTTGGATCTCCTTGCAGTCCAAGGGACTCTCAAGAGTCTTCTCCAACACCACAGTTCAAAAACATGAATTCTTTGGTACTCAGCCTTCTTAACAGTCCAGCTCTCACATCCATACATGATTACTGGAAAAACCATAGCTTTGACCAGACGCACCTCTTTTGGCAAAGTCATGTCTTTGCTTTTTAATATGCTATCTAGGTTGGTCATAGCTTTTCTTCCAAGGAGCAAGATTTTAATTTCATGGCTACAGTCACCATCTGCAGTGATTTTGGAGCCCAAGAAAATAAAGTCTCTCACTGTTTCCCCATCTATTTGCCATAAAGTGTTGGAACTGGATGCCATGATCTTAGTTTTCTGAATGTTGAGTTTTAAGCCAACTTTTTCCCTCTCCTCTTAATATATCAGTAATTATATTTAATTATTAGGGCTAAATATTTCTATTAAAAATAAAGATAACAGTTGCTATTATAGACTAGATAAGCAAATGGTCTTCCTTAGATAAACAAACGGCTCAGTGGTAAAGAATCTGCCTGCAAAGCAAGAGACCCAGGTTTGATCCCTGGTTTTGAAAGGTCCCCTGGAGGAGGGCATGACAATCTACTCCAGTATTCTTGCCTGGAGAATTCCATGGACAGAGGAACCTGGCAGGCTGTAGTCCATAGCGTTGCACAGAGTTGGGCATGACTGAAGCAACTAAGCAGCAGATAAACAAAATCAAGCTATAGGCTATTTGGTGTAGATTAGGTAAAGACTGAAAGTAAAGAAATGAAAAAATAGAAGTTTATATATACACTAACCAAAGCAGACTAGTATCATTATAGTGATAACAAATAAAGTAAATTTTAAGGTAGGATGAAATATTAAAGAGAGACAAAAAAGTATCATTTTACCCCAAAATATCACAATTCTAAATAAAATAATAATATAGCCTCAAGATTTATGAGACAAGAATTAATAGAACTAGAAGCAGAAAAAGCTACAGCAATCATCATGGAGGGAAATTTTAACATACTTCTCTTTCTCTTAATTATTAATAGAATATACAGCAAAATTATTAATAAAAACAAGAAACAGCAAGAACATGGAAAAAATATAACCTTTATACACTACTGGTAGAAATGTAAAATTGTGAAAACACTTTTAGAAACAACCTGCAATTCCTCGAAAGTTTACGTGTAGACTACCAAATGTCCCAGCAATTTTATTCCTAGATATACAATCAACAGAAATAAAAATACGCTCACAGAAAACTTGCATATTATTGTTCATACCAGCGTTAATCACAATGGCCCCAAATTGGAAAGAACTCAAATATCCATCAAATGATGAAAGGGTGCATAAAATGTGACATGAGGTGTTATTTGGCCACAAAAAAGGAAAGAAGTTTTAGTACATTCTACAAGAAGAAATAATCCTTTATTTGTTAAATAAATTGAATCTATAAATAAAGCCTTCCCATGATAAGAACTCCAAGCCAAAATTCATTAATTGTTGAATTGTGTCGAACATTTGAAAAAGAGATACTGTCAGTTTTAGAGAAATATTCCGGAAAACAAAAAAGTGGCAAACTTTAACTCTTTTTATGAAGGCAACATAACTCTCATACCAAATTCTTTAAATAACATTGTTACCCTTGAATAACATTAAGAAGGGTCAATAATAGAACAATTTTTAAACTGTATATAGATATTAAAAAGTTGTAAAATATTACATAACCAAGTCTAGAAATGCTGATATTCAAGACCAAGTTGAGATTATTTCAAGAATGAAAGTTTCCTTTGATGTTTGAAACTTATTTTATGTAACATGTTAATACAATACAGGGAAAAACATATTATTTCAATATATGCAGAAAATGCATTTGATAAAATTGAACATCTGTCTATAAAAACTGTTAATAGAGAGTACTGTTCAAGACGGTACTGTAGGCAGATCCTGAACTCACTTTCCCCCCTGGACACCTCAAATCTATAGTTACATATAGAATAATTCCTCTGAAAAGACCTGAAAGCTAGCTAACAGCTTCTCCACAACAAAGGATAAAAGGGTTATGCTGGGATGAGTAGGAAAGTCAGAGTCATGGTCTTACCAAAAACCCCACTCCTGAAACTGTGAAACCCAGTTGGGGAAAATCTCACAAATTATTTGTCCCTGAGAAATAAGGGATGTGAGCCTCACATCAGGCATCTCGACACTTGGAACTTGGTTCAGAGAGATGAATCCCCACAATGTCTCACGGTCTTGTGCTCTCCTGGCGTCTCTCCAAACCATACAGCCCACAGAGGAGATGCCCTTTGAGTGCCTGGCTCTCGTGGTCAGAGGGACCCCATGGGACTGAGACAGTTTTTGGAAGGTCACTATCCCCAGGGAATGGTGCAAATAAAAGACTAAAACACACTTGGTCTTCCTGTGAAAACAGTCTTTTATTTGTACTGCAGCCTCAGATTGAAGGGCAGGCTTCACATGTGCCATACCTCTAGAGGTTATGGAGGCGCTCAGAGGGAATGTAGGCTGAGGACATTGTCTTTGCACTCTCCCTTAGCCTCAAAGCTTACCAGTATCTCCCAGAAAGGAGTTTCTACATTTTTGGAGGGCCAGTTCTTGCAACTGCCACCAATGGGGCACCTCCAGATTCATCTGGAAGCCAGCAGGATTTATGATTGCAGTCACACAGCACTGTGTATATTTGCACACTTTAAAAGAAGCTGCCTGAGGTTCTGGCTTTCAATTAGCCTGAATATAAGTGCTGACTGAGATTCCTCTTTTTGGAACACTGACAGGTCTTGGCACACCCTCAACAATGGGGAGCTCTCAATGCATAGAGAGCTTAGACAATGACAAAAGTTTTAAAACCAGCAAAGAGCTAGGGTAAGGTTAAAAAATAAGATGGATCTCCTACACAAGGCCACAAGGTCTGGGAAGGGTAGCTTCTTCACTCAGTGCATAGAAACAAACACAGAGTATCAAGATAATGGAAGAAACAGAGGAATGTTCCAAACAAAAGAACAAGAAAAACATTTAATGAAATGGAGATA
>NW_011495031.1:3249504-3262254 GCF_000754665.1 Bison bison bison
TCTCCAGGCAAGAACACTGGAGTGGGTTGCCATTTCCTTCTCCAATGCATGAAAGTGAAAAGTGAAAGTGAAGTCACTCAGTTTCCTTTGATGTTTGAAACTTACTTTAAACTGTCCAACCCTCAGTGACCCCATGGACTGCAGCCTATCAGGCTCCTCCGTCCATGGGATTTTCCAGGCAAGAGTACTGGAGTAGGGTGCCATTTCCTTCTCTGACAGAAAATATAGGAGAGTGTCAAATAGAAGTTATAGTGCTGAAGAATGAAACAACTGAACTGCAAAAGACGCTAAGTGGGTTTAACAGAAGGCTAGGTGAAGGATCTTCCTGACCCAGGGATCAAACCCGGGTCTCCCGCATTGGAGGAAGATGCTTTAACCTCTGAGCCACCAGGGAAGCCCCAGATGAAGTAAGAAAATGGATGAGTGATACGGAAGACAGGGCAGTGGAACTCATTCAAACAAAACAGCAAAAAGAATTTTAAAAATTCTTTATTTTTAAAAAAATTTAAAAATTCTAAAATTTCTCATAGGTCCCTTAAGACTAGCTTAAAGTTCCTAGCTTAAAGGACCTATGGGGAAGCAAGTGAAATAACAATCATATCACAGGGGACTTAGAAAAAGAAGAGAAAAAAGGGCAAAAAAAATTATTTGAAAAAAAATAATAGAAAGCTATTCCATGTTCATTGATTAGAAGAATTAATTTTATTAAAATGCTTGTATTTTACAACTTAAAGATTTAATGCAGAGCCTATCAAAATTCCAAAGCCATTTTTCACAGAAATAGGAAAAGCAATGGAATTCCAGAAAAACATCTATTGCTGCTGCATTGACTACACTAAAGGCTTTGACTCTGTGGATGACAACAAACTGGAAAATCCTTAGAGACGGTAACACCAAACCACCTTACCTGCCTCCTGAAAAACCTGTATTCAGGTCAAGAAGCAAGAGTTAGAATTGGACATGGAACAACAGACTGGTGCTAAATTGAGAAAGGAGTAGGTCAAGGCTGTATATTGTCATCCTGCTTATTTAACTTATATGCAGAGTATATCATGGTAAATGCTGGGTTGGATGAAGCACAAACTGGAATCAAGATTGCTGGGAGGAATATCAATAACCTCAAATACTAAGATGATGACTACCCTAATGGTAGAAGGCAAAGAGGAATTAAAAGCCTCCTGATGAAGGTGAAAGAGGACAGTGAAAAAGCTGGCTTAAAGCTCAACATTCAGAAAACCAAGATCATGGCATCTGGTCCCATCACTTCATGGGGAAAAAATCAAAACAGTGACAGATTTTATTTTCTTGTGCTCCAAAATTACTATGTACTCTCTCAGTTCAGTTATGTCTGACTCTTTGTGACCTTATGGACTGTAGCCCACCAGGTTCTTCTGTCCATAGGATATTTCAGACAAAAATACTGGAGTGGGTTGCCATTTCCTCCTCCAGGGAATCTTCTCAACACAAGAATCAAGCCTCGATCTCCAACCTCTCCCACTCTGCAGGCAAATTATTTACTGCTGAGCCATCAGGGAAGCCCCAATTGACTATGCATGAGTTTATTTCTGGGCTTTCTATTTTGTTACATTGATCCATGTGTCTTTTTGTTCCAATAACATAGTATTTTGATTACTGCAGTTTTGTAATATAGTTTAAAATCGGGAAGCATGGTGCCTCCAGCTTTGTTCTTTCTCAAGATTATTTTGGATATTCTGGATATTCTATGTTGCTCAGTCTCTCAGTCATGTCCAACTCTTTCCGACTCCATGAACTGCAGCATGCCAGGCTTTCCTGTCCTTCACCATCTCCCAGAGCTTGCTCAAACTCATGTCCATTGAGTTGGTGATGGCATCCAACCATCTCAACCTCTGTCATCCCCTTCTCCTCCTGCCTTCAATCTTTACTAGCATCAGCATCTTTTCTAGTGAGTCAGTTCTCCGTGTCAGGTGGCCAAAGTATTGGAGCTTCAGCTTCAGCATCAGTCCTTCCAATGAACACTCATGATTGATTTCCTTTAGTATTGAATGGTTAGATCTCCTTTCAGTCCAAGAGACTCTCAAGAGTCTTCTCCAATACCACAGTTCAAAAGTATCAGTTCTTTGGTGCTCAGCCTGCTTTATGGTCCAACTCTCACATCCATCCATGAGTATTGGAAAAACCATAGCTTTGACTAGATGGACCTTTGTTGCCAAAGTAAGGTCTCTGCTTTTGAATATGCTGTCTAGGTGTGTCATAGCTTTTTTTTCAAGGAGCAGGCATCTTTTAATTTTGTAGCTGCAGTCGCTGTCCACAGTGATTTTGGAGCCCAAGATAATATAGCTTATTACAGTTTCCATTTTTCTGCATCTCTTTGCCATGAGGTAGGTGATGGGACCAGCTGCCATAATCTTTGTTTTTTAAATGTTGAGTTTTAAAGCCAGCTTTTTCACTCTCCTCTTTCACCTTCATCAAGAGGCTCTTTAGTTTCTGTTTACCTTCTGCCATTAGCTTGTTTTCACCTGCAAATTTGAGGTTATTGATATTTTTCCCAGCTATCTTGATTTCAGCTTGAGCCTCAACCAGCCCAACATTTCACATGATGTACTCTGCACAAAATCTTTTTCATAGAACATAGCACTTTTTCTTGTGTTTTAACTAAAACACGTATCACAAGGTGGAAAAAAATGTGCAGTCGTGACATTCTCTGTGTATGTGTGCTAAGTTGCTTTAGTTGTGTCTGACTCTGTGACCCCATGGATTGTAGCCCACCAGGCTCCCCTGTCCATGGGATTCTCCAGGCAAGAATACTGGAGTGAGTTGCCATTTTCTCCTCTAGTGGATCTTCCCAACCCAGGGATCAAGCCCATGTCTCATTCCCTGTGTATAATAGTAAATCTTTCTTTAAAATGCAATAGCTCTAGTGTTTTAATTTAACCATTTCTTATTTGTTATTGTTTGGCTTGTGGATATAGTTAATTTTTTTTTTGGCTATAAGACTGATAAAAGTGTTTTATATTTATTACTTTATCCAGTCTTCAATACCACGAATTCAAGCAGAAAGAAAAGGAAGACAAATTACTTCTTTCCATCCTCCATCCTTCTCACAGCAAAAATAATAATCACAAAGTTGTCTTTTCACTATGGCCACTTTCATTTTGTGATTTAGAAATTATCTTCCTGAGGATGTGTGTGAGATTCATTCACTGATTCATTCATTAATTTTTTAACTCATCAAGCATACATTGAGTACTTCCAGAAACTATGTGAAACAATAGATCATAAAATCAGTGATGGTTTGTGTCAGGGGGTTGTGGCTTTTCCCCTTTCGGGATGGTATATTCACTAGTTTCGGGTAATCTTTTGTCACTGAAACAAAAGACAAAGCTCATATCTAATAGTATATCTAGGAATTTGATTGGTAGCAACAGCTTCAACTCGAAGAAAAATTTCACTCATGAGGTTGATGTGTCTATAACTGGAGCAGTCTTTTCCACATGGCTATCTGACATGTTATTATTTTTCATTTCAAAATTCCCTGAAAGACCTGACCCAAGTGAAGCCCACTGAGTTATATTGAGCTTTACTTCATGGGAAGGGAGCATCTGTGAGCTGAATTCTCCTCTGGGATAATGAGATTTCATGTGAGGCATTTGGTGTTCTGGGATTCAAAAAGGTTATCAGCCAAGCACTTATAATAAAAGTCCTCCTGCTCTTCTCTTACATGCACTGGGAAGATGGGAGTGCTATCAGTTTGACATTTCTGTCAGAACTGGTATTTGAACCACTGGATGATTCTGACAAATGCCACTGCTGTCATTGGCTCAGTTTTAATTATACCTGAGTGAAGCTTTCAATGGCAGCAAGCAGAAAACTTAATTAGTTGGAGTTAGAGAATGAGCTGGATGGAGGATTCCCAAACAATGTATGGCTTTTGGTGTAGAAAGGACCATGTTGAAAACCACCACCCTTGGCAGGGAGCTGTTCTGGGTGGAAAGTTTTCACCAATTCTAGAGATTATAGACCCATCTAAACTGCTTTTTAGAGAACATATGCTTATTACATTTATATATTTGTTTTTCAAGTAATTCAGTAGTATATGAAATAAAAAAAAAATCCAAAAAGAAAAAAAAAATCAGACCTGTTTAAGAAATAACTCTATAATTTATTTCCATGAGGGCTGGTAAAAAGAATGCTACGTTGCTTCAGTCATGTCCAACTCTTTGTGACCCCATGGACTGTAGCCCCTCAAGGCCTCTCTGTCCATAGGATTCTTGAAGCAAAAATACTGGAGTGGGTTGCCATTTCCTCCTCCAGGGGATCTTTCTGACTCAGGTACTGAATCCCTGCATCTCCTGTAACTCCTGCATTGCAGACAGATTCTTTACCGCTGAGCCACCGGGGGAAGCCCAGCAAAAGCAATATAGATAGATGTTCTGTTCAGGAATGGAATTAAACCCTCTATCACATCTCATATACTCAATATTTGCTTTCAAACTGTAAATGTTTCTATACTTTTTATTTTACAATCCTATGGAAACATGCAGAAATAAACTGTGATGTCAAACTGCTAATATGCAGCAATTAAATATTAACATAACTCTTGCTTGCTGATTGGAGAAAAGTTTCCTTTCATTTAAGGAGTAATTTCAGAATTGCCGTTCTGTACAGTATTACTGAGATCCCACTTGAGGCTACTACAACTCGTCATAATTCAGAACCAGCTTACTCTACTTTTTAAATTAATTGTGGGTTTGAGATGAATCATTTGTCTTCACTCACGCAAGCTAAGCAGGCAGAAGGAGTTATGCTGAATATTGAGTTTTGTCAAACATTAAGGATGTTATTGTGGTTCATTTTATAAATAAAATATGGTGATGCCAGAAGAGACTGCACTTTTGTCTTGATGACTCAGCCAAGACTCAGGTCCTTCTACTCTTGTCACCTGTCTAGTTTGATTTCTCTACCACTGTCATTGCTGCCTGTAAATCCAGTGACGTCTCAGGAAGAGAATGTTACTAGATATGGATTGAATACTTGGGTGAAAATAACAGCCTACGGAGAATTCGACTTCTGAAGGAAGGCAGGACAGAGTTGAGATTTGGAGTTTTTCAAGAGGGTTCCTATGGGAATAGCTGTAATTTCTCTCTTTCAGGAATACTAAAATACTAGTTTTAGTAAAGGCTGATCTCTCTAAAGGAGATCAGCCCTGGGTGTTCTTTGGAAGAAATGATGCTAAAGCTGAAACTCCAGTACTTTGGCCACCTCATGCGAAGAGTTGACTCATTGGAAAAGACTCTGATGCTGGGAGGAATTGGGGGCAGGAGGAGAAGGGGACGACAGAGGATGAGATGGCTGGATGGCATCACTGACTCAATGGACATGAGTTTGAGTGAACTCCAGGAGTTGGTGATGGACAGGGAGGCCTGGCGTGCTGTGATTCATGGGGTCACAAAGAGTCAGACACAACTGAGCGACTGAACTGAATTGAACTGAACTGAAAATACTAGTACTTGGCCTAAGTTAGCTTTATGGCACACTGGAGTTATTAGCTTAAGAACACTATCTGAGTGGAGCCTGACCTCAACATTCTTAGCAACTTTGAAAAAGAACAAATCTTAGGTTTGGTTGTTTAGTCAAGAAATATTTATTTCCAGGAGTAAAATTACTACTGAGTTACATCTCTTGTTACTTTGCAACATCTAAATTAATTTTAAACATTGCAGTTTTTTCTTGTGCATGCTGTATTGGAATGCAGCAGTCTATCTGAAGGCCGATCTGGTTAGGCTGTACTTAATTCTGATTATCTTTTGAGTTTTCAAGGAACATGCTCCTATACCTTGACTTTCTGGAGTCTGATGATCCAAAGTATGAAATAAAGCTGATGGAGTCCTTTTTCATTGTCCCTCAGAAAATGGAATGGAATTAAAATTGGTACTTAAAATTAAATGAGGTGAGGTTCCACGTATCAAGTAAATATAAAGTATTTAAAAGAAAATGCTACAGATGACAGAAAAGCACAAAAATTGTTCCTGACATGAATAATTCACCAATTCTTGGCTGGTATAAGTCACCTACTAATGTGCATTACTTGCCATTTAATAGTGGCTGTATCTGAAGAAATATGGAAATTGGAATATTTTAATAACTTTCTATATGAAAGATGATGAGACTGCCTAAATGATTAAGAGGAAGATACGTTATAATGAACTAAAGCCACTCGAGTGTAAGGTAATTTTAATTCAAATCTCCATCTGCTTATGTATAATTAAGACTCATTTAACAAGTTAATGCCTAACAGAGAGAACTGATAAGTTTGGTATTAAAGATCTTAAAAGAAGTAAATTAAACTGTCGGGTTGAACTGGTCTTTAGTTTTAATTTCTTACACCTTGATATGAATTTCAGGGTCCATTTCTTTATCCTCACTGTTCATTTAAGTATGAACTCAAAGACGAAAGGGGAGGGGAAATGGAATTATCCCTTTTATATTTTAATTTTGAAGATCCTATCCTGTCTAAGGTGTGACAGCATCTTGACTGATATGAATATTTATACACTTCATATTGCCCATTGTATAGTATCCATATGCCATTAAGATGGTGATTTCAAAGCAACAAAAATATTTATGCACAGTTGAGATTGGCAGCAAGGTTAAACAACCTCAGAAAATTAGAGGAAAAAAGTGCCAAAGGGACTATTTTGATCTCTAGTGAATTTCATGAGCTTGCTGACTGCTCACTTCCAACTTGAATTTTTTCTGCAGTTACTGCCAAAGAAGGTCCAGCCATCATAAATATGATGTCACTCTTTTTGTCTTCTAGCATAAAAATTTAATTCTCGGTATATGACTTCTCATTAGGAGGAAGATGAACGGATCTTCTATTTACGTGCTTCTTAATACTTTCAGGACTAAATTCAAACAGTGGACTCAAGGATTCATTCAGCCTTCTTAGCAGTATCCTCATTGAGAAGTCATGGGTTTTTAACAATGCCTGTGTAATGCCAGTGCTGCTAGGGACTATCGAGTGAAACCTCAGTCTTCTGACTTATTGTCATTCATCACATATGGCTCTTGTCAGATCACCTAGACTGACAATTTAAGTCATGAAAGGGAAGTGTTAATCTGTCAGTCGTGTCCGACTCTTTGTGATCCTATGGGCTGTAGCCTGCCAGGCTCCTCTGTCTATGCGATTCTCCAGGCAAGAATGCTGGAGTAGGTTGCCATTTCATCCTCCGAGGGATCTTCCCGACTCAGGGACTAAACCCAGGTCTCCCGCATTGCTGACAGATTCTTTACCATCTGAGCCACCAGGGAAGCCATAAGTTCCACAAATTAAATCACTGAAGATTTTTTTGAATCCTCTTAAGAAATTTATAGCTCTAATCACCTCCTAATATGCACTACTACCTCATTTCTTATAACTTAAAAGCTAGAAAGTACTCTATTGTTTGGTTCTTTTATCTTATCCGTGCTATAAGGTCAAGTAATTTGCTCAAGTTCACAAAGTGTGTCGGAAGCTAGGTCTAGTATTCTGAGTAATAGTTCAACACTCTTTCCATCATATCACTCTGTCTCTTAGATATATTAAATATACAGTTTTTCACACACAATTTATACAAACATGTATTTTTCCATATATATTTATTTACACAATTTAAATATCCATATATTAACAATGACTCATTATGTCTTCTACTACTTAGAAATATATCTCAGAAGGAAAGTAAGTATTTGCTAGAACTTTCAACATTTCCTATGTAAGGAAAGCAAGACTTATATTTGAAAGAACCTGGTTACTCCTCCAGGAAGTACATACTATTTTTCCCAAAAAGTGTTTAGAAAGCAGTGTCTTCAGCAAGTTTTCATCCACTAAATTATTAATAATTTGATTAGCCACTTAACATGTTTATGTTCAATACACCTGTTCACCTCCAAATCCCTCGTGCAATTGTAGGCCTCCCTTGGTGTGTGTGGTCACTGCAACTGGGGAGTTTCCTTAGAGGCAGTGAGGTCCTAATTTCTTTTCTTGCAAGTAGTTATTCTCATGCATCATTTTTGAAAATACAATTATTAAAAACACTCCGCAGGTCATTTTTAGAATTTGATTCAAAAGTATTTTAAATGATTGTATTCTTTAATCTAGCAGGCTTACTCCTGATTATTTACCCAAAAGAAATAACCCAATATATACATAGAAAACATACATAACATATACAGAGTACAGACATGCATAGCCTACATACACTGATGTATAAACAAGTGTGCTTACTGAACCATTATTTATTATACCAGCAGCATATAGTAAGAGAAAGGGAGAATGCAATTGTTAAATATGTTATGGTTTGGTCATATAATGGATACTCTAAACACTGAAAGTGCTGCATATAAACATTATTGTTATAGGTGGTTATTTTAAATATGAGCTTACCAGGTGGTGCTAGTGGTAAATAACCTCCCTGCCAATACAAGAGACTTAAATGACATGAGTTCAATCCCTGCAGGAGGGCATGGCAACCCACTCCAGAATTCTTGCCTTGAGAGTTCCGTGGACAGAAGTACCTGGTGGGATACAGTCCATAGGTTACAAAGAGTTGGACACAACTGAAGCAACTTAACACACATGCACATTTTAAACATATTGATAAATCAAACAATCAGGACATGAACATTTGCATCATCTGATCTGATTTTGTAAAAAATAACTATATATATTTATACAGAGAGGTTTAGAATGGCATTGTTTTTGGTGGGCTCTTTTGTTTGCAGTGACAGCAAACTTCTTTAGGTTAACATAATGATGACCTATCATGTCATATATACCCATCATGTGTATGATCACACATGAAAATAGGGTATATAGGAATCTCAATCACATAGTAAGACTTCATGTTAAGCAGAAGAAAATTCATTACCACTTATTACTAAAAAGCATAAACTGCAATAGTCAAGCTTTATGGAAACAGAAACTGGAGAGCCATTCATAAGATTGTCCTACTTTGAGAATGCATGCCTCCTTACCTTAGTTCTTCACCATTATGGAGACTCTTTTTCTCTCTGTCTATTTTCTTTTTTTTTTTTAACATTTTTTTAAATTTTATTTTATTTTTAAACTTTACAATATTGTATTGGTTTTGCCAAATATCGAAATGAATCCGCCACAGGTATACATGTGTTCCCCATCCTGAACCCTCCTCCCTCCTCCCTCCCCATACCATCCCTCTGGGTCGTCCCAGTGCACCAGCCCCAAGCATCTAGTATCATGCATCGAACCTGGACTGGCGACTCGTTTCATACATGATAGTATACATGTTTCAATGTCATTCTCCCAAATCTTCCCACCCTCTCCCTCTCCCACAGAGTCCATAAGACTGTTCTATACATCAGTGTCTCTTTTTCTGTCTCATATACAGGGTCAGTAACTAACCAGTGACCTCCCCAAGCTCCAGTTGAAATTTCATTGATTCACTTGATCAATACTATTATTTTGACGTTTATAATCTAGGTCACTTCTTAGATAACTGCCTCAAGTTTGGATACTTTTGGGTTAGATATCCACTTACTATTCCAATCAGCAGTGGTTAGGGGTGGGTTTTCATGGTACCAGGAGGTGACCTATAAAAGACTACTATAACTCAATGGTAAAAAATAATTAAAATGGGCAAAGAACTTGAATAGACACTTTTCTAGAAGAAGTTATAAGAAGGACTGACAAGTACATGATAAAGTGATCAACATAACTAATCACGAGATAAATGCAAATCAAAATCAGAACGAGATATCACCTCACATGTGTTAGAATGGCTTATTATAAAATGAGATAAGTGCTGGCAAAGAATATGGGAAAATGGAATCCTCCTATTGTTGGTGGGAACAGAAATTGTTTCAGCCACTATGGAAAGCAGCAGAGGTTCCTAAAAAATTAAAAAATATGACTACAACACGATTCAGCAATCTCATTTTTAAGTATATAGCTGAAGGAAACAAAAATCACTATCCCAAAGAGCAATCTTAATGCCATGTTTATTGCAGTATTATTCACAGTAGCCAAAACACGGAAATGACCTAAGTATCCACTGACATATGAATGGGTGAAGAGTTGGCATGAATAATTAATACTGTAATAAAATAAATTCTACCCCATTTTAAAAATTGTCAAGTATTAGTAATTATGAGGAATATTGGGAATTCTTACATACTGCTAGTGGTAATATAAACTTACAAACACTTGAATCGAATTTGCATCTTTACATCTCCTGCATTGGCTGGTGGGTTCTTTATCACTAGCGTCACCTGGGAAGACTCATGCATAATCTAAGACCCCATAATTCAACTTCTAAGTATACACCCAGTGAAAATGTGTGCACCACATATAGAAGAATGTCCAAAGTATTCAATGTAATAATCTATAACTGAAAACAAGCCAAATGCTCATCAGCTATACAATAGATGTATAAATGGTGGTCATCTCACAACGTAATACTGCACAGTGATAAAAATAAGCAAACTACAAGTACATATAACACCTCAAGAAAAAAAAATTCATTAAGTAAAAGAAGTCAGACCCAAAGAATATATACTGTAGAATCCCATTTTTATAAACATTAAAATAGGCAAATTTTATGTCATGTTAGAAGTCTGAATAGGGTTTACAATTGGAAAGGATGGAGGGATAATACTTAAGAGGTGGACTATGGAAGGTCAAAAATGTTTTATTTCAAGACCCGGATACTGGTTATACAAGTGTGTCAATTTTGTGAGAATTTAGACTTTTTTATGTTTCTCTACTTTGATACAAAATTTAAAATATAAATAATTAGTAAATAATTTTTAAAATTATTCAACATAGTCAACAAAAAGGTAGAAATGCAGTGCAATCTAAAAAATGACACAATGATCTCTATTCATTTCCAAGGCAAACCATTCAATATCACAGTAATCCAAGTCTATGCTCCAACCACTAATGCTGAAGAATCTGAAGTTGAACAGTTCTAATGACCTACAAGATCTCCCAGAACTAATACCCGCCAAATGATGTCCTTTTCATCAAAGGGGACTGGAATGCAAAAGTAGGAAGTCAAGATATACCTGGCTGCTGCTGCTGCTGCTGCTAAGTCGCTTCAGTCGTGTCCGACTCTGTGTGACCCCCTAGATGGCAGCCCACCAGGCTCCCCCGTCCATGGGATTCTCCAGGCAAGAATACTGGAGTGGGTTGCCATTGCCTTCTCCCTGGAGGAACAGGCAAATTTGGGTTTGGAGTACAAAATGAAGCAGGGCAAATGTTAATAGAGTTTTGCCAAAAGAACACACTGGTTAGAGCAAACACTCTCTTCCAACAACACAAGAGATGACTCTACACATGGACATCACCAAAAATACCAAAATCAGGTTGATTATATTCATTGCAGCCAAAGATGTAGAAGCTCTATACAGTCAACAAACACAAGACCAGGAGCCAACTGTCACTCAGATCATGAACTCCTTATTGCAAAATTCAGACTTAAATTGAAGAAAGTATGTAAAACCAATAGATCGTTTAGGTCTAATGATTGGTAAACTAGACCTAAATCAAATCCCTTATGATTATATAATGAAAGTGAGCAAATAGATTCAAGGGATTAGATCTGAGAGACAGAGTGCCTAAAGAATTATGGACAGAGGCTTGTGACATTGGACAGGAGGTGGTGATCAAGACCATCCCCAAGAAAAAAGAATTGCAAAAAGGTAAAATGGTTGTCTGAGGAGGCTTTACAAACAGCTGAGAAAAGAAGAGACGCTAAAGGCAAAGGAGAAAAGGAAAGATGTATCCATCTGAATGCAGAGTTCCAAAGAATAGCATGGGGAGAGGGCAAAGCCTTCCTAAGTGGTCAGCGCAAAGAAATGTAGGAAAATAATAGAATGGGAAAGACTAGAGAACTCTTCAAGAAAATTAGAGATACCAGGGGAACATTTCATGCAAAGACAGGCACAGTAAAGGACAGAAACAGTATGGACCTAATAGATGCAGAAGATATTAAAAAGAGGTGGCCAGAATACAGAGAAGAACTGTACAAAAAAGATCTTAATGACTCAGATAACCATGATGGTGTAATCACTCACCTAGAGCCAGACATCCTGGAATGTGAAATTAAGTGGGCCTTAGGAAGCATCACCACAAACAAAGCTAGTGGAGGTAATGGAATTCCAGTTGAGCTATTTCAAGTCCTAAAAGATGATTCTGTGAAAGTGCTGCATTCAATATGTCAGCAAATTTGGAAAACTCAGCAGTGACCATAGGACTGGAAAAGGTCAGTTTTCATTCCAATCTCAAAGAAAGGCAATGCCAAAGAATGTTCAAACTATTGCACAATTACACTCATCTCACACGCTAACTAAGGAATGCTAAAAATTCTCCAAACTAGGCTGGGAAATTCTGAAAGAGATGGGAATACCAGACCACCTGACCTGCCTCTTGAGAAATTTGTATGCAGGTCAGGAAGCAACAGTTAGAACTGGACATGGAACAACAGACTGGTTCCAAATAGGAAAAGGAGTATGTCAAGGATGTATATTGTCACCCTGTTTATTTAACATATACAGAGTACATCATGAGAAATGCTGGGCTGGAAGAAGCACAAGCTGGAATCAAGTTTGCTGGGAGAAATATCAATAATCTCAGATACGCAGATGACACTACCTTTATGGAAGAAAGTGAAGAGGAGCTAAAGAGCCTCTTGATGAAACCAAAAGAGGAGAGTGATTGGCTTAAAGCTCAACATTCAGAAAACTCCTTCT
>NW_011495031.1:3262354-3269844 GCF_000754665.1 Bison bison bison
AGTGTCAGACTTTCTTTTTTGGGGCTCCAAAATCACTGCAGATGGTGATTGTAGCCATGAAATTAAAAGATGCTACTCCTTGGAAGGAAAGTTATGACCAACCTAGACAGCATATTGAAAAGCAGAGACATTACTTTGCCAACAAAGGTCCATCTATTCAAAGCTATGGTTTTTCCAGTAGTCATGTATGGATATGAGAGTTGGACTGTGAAGAAAACTGAGTGCCAAAGAATTTATGCTTTTGAACTGTGGTGTTGGAGAAGACTCTTGAGAGTCCCTTGGACTGCAAGGAGATGCAACCAGTCCATTCTAAAGGAGATCAGTCCTGGGTGTTCATTGGAAGGACTGATGTTTAAGCTAAAAACTCCAGTACTTTGGCCACCTCATGTGAAGAGTTGACTCATTGGAAAAGACTCTGATCCTGGAAGGGATAGGGGTCAGGAGGAGAAATGGATGACAGAGGATGAGATGGCTGGATGGCATCACCGACTCGATGCACATGAGTTTGAGTAAACTCTGGGAGTTGGTGATGGACATGGTGATGGATGGGAGGCCTGGCATGCTGCGATTCATTGGGTCGCAAAGAGTTGGACACGACTGAGCAACTGAACTGAACTGAACTGAAGCTTCAACAGTATGTGAACTGTGAACTTCCAGATGTACAAGTTGAATTTAGAAAAGCCAGAGGAACCAGGGATCAAATTGCCAATATCCGCTGGATTATAGATAAAGCAAGAGAGTTCTAGTAAAACATCTACTTCTACTTTATTGACTATGTCAAAGCATAGTCATTTGACTGTGTGGGTCACAACAAACTGTTGAAAATTCTTGAAGAGTTGGGAATACCAGACCACTTTACCTGTCCCTTGAGAAATCTGTATGCAGGTCAGGAAGCTACAATTAGAACTGGACATGGAACAACTGACTGGTTCAAAATGGGAAAGGAGTACATTAAGGCTGTATGTTGTCACCTTGCCTATTTAACTTCTATGTAGAATATATCAGGTGAAATGCTGGGTTGGATGAAGCACAAGCTGGAATCAAGACTGGAGGGAGTAATAGTAATAATCTCAGATATGCAGATGTCACCACTGTTATGACAGAAAGTGAAGAGGAACTAAAAAGCCTCTTTATGAAAGTGAAAGAGGAGAGTGAAAAAGCTGGCTTAAAACTTAACATTCAAAAAACTAAGATTATGGCATCTGGTCCCATCATTTCATTGCAAATAGTTGGGGAAACAATGGAAACAGTGCAAGACTTTACCTTCCTGGGCTTCAAAATCACTGCAGATGGTGATTGCAGCCATGAAATTAAAAGACACTTGCTGCTTGGAAGAAAAGCTATGAGAAAACCTAGACAGCATATTAAAAAGCAGAGACGTTAGTTTGCCAACAAAGGTCTGTATAGTCAAAGCTATAGTTTTTCCAGTAGTCATGTATGGATGTGAGAGTTGGGCCATAAAGAAAGCTGAGCACTGAAGAATTGATGCTTTTGAACTGTTGTGTTGGAGAAGACTCTTGAGAGTCCCTTGGGCTGCAAGGAGATTCAACTAGTCAATCCTAAAAGAAATCAACCCTGAAAATTCTTTGGAAGGACTGATGCTGAAGCTGAGTCTCCAATATTTTGGCCACCTAATGCGAAGAACTGACTCATTGAAAAATACTCTGATGCTGGGAAAGATTGAAGGCAGGAGAAGGGGATGACAGAGGATGAAAAGGTTGGATGGCATCACTGACTGAATGGACATGAGTTTGAGTAAGCTCCAGTATTTGCTGAAGGATAGAGAAGCCTGGTGTGCTGTAGTCCATGGAGTCACAAAGAGTCGGACATGACTGAATGACTGAGCTGAACTGACCTGAATTTTTAAAAACTTACTTAGATGGGAACAATGGATGTTCTAAGTGTTCTGAAGTTTAGCTTATCCAGTATAAATGCATTGTAAGACCTGAAGTGATTACTTTTGATAGCCCATTGATGAGTACTTTGTGAAAATGGGCCTTTCTCTAGTGTTTTCCCTTTTATAATTTCTGGGAGTGACTTCCCTTTCAGTTTTCACTTTCATGCATTGGAGAAGGAAATGGCAACCCACTCCAGTGTTCTTTCTTGGAGAGTCCCGGGGACAGGGGAGCCTGGTGGGATTCCGTCTATGGGGTCGCATAGAGTTGGACACGACTGAGGCGACTTAGCAGCAGTAGCAGCAGCAGCAGTGCTGTCAAAAGCAGTTACCTCTTGCCATATACTTAATATGGGATACTAAGTAATTATCAATTAATTTTTTAATGTGGGATAATATTAAGCAATTATCAATTACTTATTAATGATCAGATCAGATCAGATCAGTCACTCAGTCGTGTCCGACTCTTTGCGATCTCACGAATCGCAGCATGCCAGGCCTCCTTGTCCATCACCAACTCCCGGAGTTCACTCAGACTCACGTCCATCGAGTCAGTGATGCCATCCAGCCATCTCATCCTCTGTCGTCCCCTTCTTCTCTTGCCCCCAATCCCTCCCAGCATCAGAGTCTTTTCCAATGAGTCAACTCTTCACATGAGGTGACCAAAGTACTGGAGTTTCAGCTTTAGCATCCTTCCTTCCAAAGAAATCCCAGGGCCGATCTCCTTTAGAATGGACTGGTTGGATCTCCTTGCAGTCCAAGGAACTCTCAAGAGTCTTCTCCAACACCACAGTTCAAAACCATCATTTCTTTGGCGCTCAGCCTTCTTCACAGTCCAGCTCTCACATCCATACATGACCACAGGAAAAACCATAGCCTTGACTAGGCGAACCTTTGTTGGCAAAGTAATGTCTCTGCTTTTCAATATGCTATCTAGGTTGGTCGTAACTACAGAGTAAGACCCCAGCCAGGGCAGCCTCTCTGTATGTCTGACGTGCCAAAGAAGAGATAAGGGTACAAAGCAAGGAAGCTCTCTAAGTGCCTGAATGGGCAGAGCTATGGAGAAAGACTGGCCAAAGAGGCCTTCTGATAGCTACCTACAAGAGGCTCAAAAAAAGACTCTAATAGGGCCATAACTCCTGTGTGGAGGCAGTCTCTGTCCCTGCACACTTGCCACCAGGGACCCTGTAATCCAAGTAGCTGAGCCACCTTCATGCTCAACCCTCATTGAGGCAGAGCTGCCGTGGGCAAAAAAAGTCATGTATCTATGTACGCAGGGTTGCTGCAGTTGTGCCCAACTCTTTGCAACCCTGTGGACTGTAGCCTACCAGGTTTCTCTGTCAGGGGGTTCTCCAGGCAAGAATACTGGAGTGTATTGGCCAATACTGGTTGTCATACCCTTCTATATTTCCTGCTGCCCTAGCTGCCTTCTCCCCTGAGTACCTGGTGCTGCCAGAACCCCTGTGATCCAAGCAGCTGCACCACCTCCACACCTGGTCCTCACTGGGGCAGATCCAAGTCCTCCAGGGCAACCTCAGGAGCAAACCCCAGTGGACGACCCACATACAGAGGCAGAAATAAAACCACAGTTGAAATCCGGGGGCAGTGTGGCTAAGGAAGAAGACCCAAAACCTTCTCACCAGCCATAGAAGCTGCAAATGAAATCGACATGACCAACTAGGCAGACTCTGTCTATGGAATATATAAAAGGACACTGAGACCTCCCACAAAAAGAAAACACTAGTTTTGATAACTATGGACACTGGAGGCAAGAACAAACAGGAGTAGGACCAGATTAGAATCTGAGTTGCCCCCATAGCAGGTCCAGAGACCAGCACAATGTTGGAAGGCATCCCAGGGAGGTGAGGTGGACTGTGACTCCCAACGAGGGAAAGGACTCTGACAGTAGTGACTCAAGAAAAACATTTATTATTCTCATGTTTTGACTTGTTCTGTAGATTCTTTTGAAATTTTTTTCCTTTCCCCCTGCCCTGTTGTAGTTGTTGGCTTCATTGGCAGTATGAAATCTAATTAAGATTTTGAGCTTTTTATTTCCCCCCCTTAGTGATAGTTTTTATTGTTGTTATAAACCTTTGCCTCTACCTTGGGCTTTTGCAGTTATGTGAAGTTTTCCTTTTTTTTCTTTCTTCTTCTTTTTTTTCTTTTCCCTTTTTTTAATTTTAATTTTTTTAAACTTATTACTATTTTTTCCACATGTATTCCTTTGATTGCTTTTCCCAGTGTTTTTTTCCCCTTGCAGTTAATCTTTAATGTATATAACCCTTATTTATCTACTATTTAACTTTGCATATCTATTCTTTCTTTTTTTTCTTCTCAACATATTAGTTTTATTTTCATTGCTTTATTCCCCAGTTGGCACCTTGCTTTAGCTTTGTTTTCCAGTTTGTACTTTAGTTAGTTTTGTTCTTAACTGATAGATATAAATTTTGGTTTCCTTTGTTCCCTGGGTCAATCTTTTGTACTTCATTTTTGTAGGACTGTTTTGATTTTGCTTATGGGTGTATATATATATATGTGTATATTTGGTCACACTTTTTATTGTTGTTATAAAACTGTGCCTCTATGTTAGGCTTTTGCAGTTCTCTGGAATTTTCCTTTTTTTTCTTCTTTCTTTTTTCTTTTCTTTCTTCTTCCTGTTTTTGTTTCTATTCTCTTTTTTTAATTTTAAATTGAAAATTTTTAAAACTTATTATATTTTTCTATACTTATTCTTTTGTCTTTTTTACTCTTCTTTCCCCCTTACATTTAATCTTTAATGTATATAAATCATCAGTTCAGTACAGTCTCTTAGTCGTGTCAGACTCTTTATGACCCATGGACTGCAGCACATCAGGCTTCCCTGTCCATCACCAACACCCAGAGATTACTCAAACTCAAATCCATTGAGTTGGAGATGCCATCCAACCATCTCATCCTCTGTCGTCCCCTTCTCCTCCTGCCTTCAGTCTTTCCCAGCATCAGGGTTAATTCCAGTGAGTCATTTCATCACATCAGGTGGCCAAAGTACTGGAGCTTCAGCATCAGTCCTTCCGAAGAATTTTCAGGACTGATTTCCTTTAGGATTGACTGGTTTGATCTCCTTGTAGTCCAAGGGAGTCTCAAAAGTCTTTTCCAACACCACAGTTCAAAAGCATCAGTTCTTTGGTGCTCAGCTTTCTTTATAGTTCAACTATCACATCCATACATGACTACTGGAAAAACCATAGCTTTGAGTGTATGTACCTTTGTCAGCAAAGTAATGTCTCTGCCTTTTAACATGCTGTCTAGGTTCCTCAAGATTGCTGGGAGAAATATCAATAACCTCAGATATGCGGATGACACCACCCTTATGGCAGAAAGTGAAGAAGAAAGCCGCTTGATGAAAGTGAAAGAGGACAGTGAAAAAGTTGACTTAAAACTCAACATTCTGAAAACTAAGATCATGACATCCAGTCCCATCACTTCATGGCAAATAGAAGAGGAAACAATGAAAACAGTGAGAGACTTTATTTTCTTGGGCTCCAAAATCACTGCAGATGGTGACTGCAGCCATGAAATTAAAAGACACTTGCTCCTTGGAAGAAAAGCTATGGCAAACCTAGAGAGCATATTAAACAGCAGAGACATTACTTTGCCAACAAAGGTCAATCTAGTTAAAGCTATGGTTTTTCCAGTAGTCTTGTATGGATGCAAGAGTTGGACTATAAAGAAAGCTGAGTGTCAAAGAATTGATGCTTTGGAACTGTGGTGTTGGAGAAGACCCTTGCCAGGGAGATCCAGGAAATCAGTCCTGAATATTCTTTGGAAGGACTGATGCTGAAGCTTAAACTCTAATATTTGGCCATCTGATGAGCAGAAGTGACTCACAAGAAAAGACCTTGATGCTGGGAAAGATTGAAGGCAGGAGGAGAAGGGGCTGACAGAGGATGAGATGATGGATGGCATCACTGACTCGATGGATATGAGTTTGAGTAAGCTTTGGGAGTTGGTGGTGGACCCGGAAGCCTGGTATGCTGCAGTCCATGGAGTTGCAAAATGTCAGACATGACTGAGCGACTGAACTGAACTAGGTCTGTCATAACTTTTGTTCCAAGGAACTAGCATCTTTTAATTTCATGTCTGCAGTCACCATCTGCAGTGATTTTAGAGCCCATAAATATAAAGTCTCTCACTGTTTCCACTGTTTCCTCATCTGTTTGCCATGAAGTGTTGGGACTGGATGTAGTGACCTTAGTTTTCTATATGTTGAGTTTTAAGCCAACTTTTTCACTCTGCACTTTCATCAAAAGGCTCTTTAATCTTCTGCCATAAGTGTGGTGTCATCTGCATATCTGGCGTTATTGATATTTCCCTCAACAATCTTGATTCCTGCTTGTGCTTCATCCAGCCCAGCATTTCACCTATGTATTCTGAATAGAAGTTAAGTAAACATGATGACAATATACAGCCTCAATATACTCCTTTCTCAATTTGGAACCAGTTTGTGTTCCATGTCCAGTTCTAACTGTTGCTTTTTGACCTGTATACAGATTTCTCAGGAGGCAGTAAGGTGGTCTTGTATTCCCATCTCTTTAAGAATTTTTCACAGTTTATTGTGATCCACACAGTCAAAGGCTTTGGCATAGTCAGTAAATCAGAAATAGATGTTTTTCTGGAATTCTCTTGCTTTTTCAATGATTCAATGGATGCTAGCAATTTGATCTCTGGTTCCTCTGTCTTTTCTAAATCCAGCTTGAACATCTGGAAGTTCACAGTTCACAAGTACTTTTAAAGCTTGTCTTGGAGAATTTTGAGCATTACTTTGCTAGTGTGTGAGATGAGTACAATTGTGCAGTAGTTTGAACATTCTTTGGCATTGCCTTTCTTTGGGATTGGAATGAAAACTGACATTTTCCTGTCCTGTGTCCACTGCTGAGTTTTCCAAATCTTCTTCATCTACTTCTATTTAACTTTGCATATCAATTATTTCTTTCCTTTCTTCTCAATACATTTGTTATTTTTATTTCATTGCTTTATTCCCCATTTGGCACCTTGCTTTAGTTATCTCCCAGTTTGTGCTTTATTTTGTTTTGTGCTTAACTGGTACATATAATTTTCATTTTCCTTTGTTCACCAGGTCAATCTACTGTACTTTGTTTTTGGTGGGCTGTTTTGATTTCGCTTATAGGTGTATATGTACATGTGTATATTCCATTATTTTACTATTTGTCTGATTTAGTAACTAGGGTTCATCTTTGGTTTCTCTTTTTGAAGAATTTGTTTTAATCTCACTTAATGGCATAAGAAACCACTCGTGGAAACTTTGTTCCTAACCAGAGATCAAGCTCTGAGCCTTTGGAGTGGGAGCACTGAATCCAAGACCCTATACTACCAGAGAACTTACCCTAGGGAGTATTAAATAGTGAGAACTCACACAAAGGAAACCACTTAAATACAAGTCCCAGCATCACCCAATAACCAATAGCACCTTGTGCAAGATGCCTCAGCTAAACAAAAAAGAAAACAAAAATAGAAACCTAATCATTAGCAGACAGGATTACCAGCTCACTCAGCCTTGCTCATCAGAGGAAAAACAAACAAACAAAAAACTCAACAT
>NW_011495031.1:3269944-3274760 GCF_000754665.1 Bison bison bison
AGCATAAATCTCACCCTATACGAAGCTTACACAAACCACTGGACTAACCTGAGGAGGACAGAAACCAAAAGGAAGAAAGAATTCTGCCTTGAAGCTTGGGTAAGGAGACCTCAAACACAGTAAGTTAAAAAAAAATTTTTTTTTTGGAAAGGCAGAGATATACTACATAAGTGAAGGGAGAAACTAGAAACATAGAAGTCCAAATAAATGAAGGGGAAGTAGGCAAACTACCTGAAAAGAATTCAGAATAATGATAGTAAAGATGATCAAAAAACCTTGAAAACAAAATGGAGGAAATGCAAGAATCAATTAACAAAGGCCTAGAAGCTGGGTATCAATAACCGGCTGTTATAACACATAATAATCATATGTGCAGATGACACCACCCTTATGGCAGAAAGTGAAGAAGAACTAAAAAGCCTCTTGATGAAAGTGAAAGAGGAGAGTGAAAAAGTTGGCTTAAAGCTCAACATTCAGAAAACGAAGATCATGGCATCTAGTCCCATCACTTCATGGGAAATAGATGGGAAAACTGGAAACAATGTCAGACTTTATTTTTGGGGGCTCCAAAATCACTGCCAATGGTGATTGCAGCCATGAAATTAAAAGATGCTTACTCCTTGGATGGAAAGTTATGATCAACCTAGATAACATATTCAAAATCAGAGATATTACCTTGCCAAAAAAGGTCCATCTAGTCAAGGCTATTGTTTTTCCTGTGGTCATGTATGGATGTGAGAGTTGGACTGTGAAGAAAGCTGAGCACCGAAAAATTGATGCTTTTGAACCGTGGTGTTGGAGAAGACTCTTGAGAGTCCCTTGGACTGCAAGGAGATCCAACCAGTCCATCCTGAAGGACATCAGTTCTGAGTGTTCATTGGAAGGACTGATGCTGAAGCTGAAACTCCAATACTTTGGCCACCTCATGAAGAGTTGACTCACTGGAAAAGACCTTGATGCTGGATGGGATAGGCAGGAGGAGAAGGGGACGACAGAGGATGAGATGGCTGGATGGCATCACCGACTTGATGTACATGAATTTGGGTGAACTCTGGGAGTTGGTGATGGACAGGGAGGCCTGGTGTGCTGCGATCTATGGGGTTGCAAAGAGTCAGACACGACTGAGTGACTGAACTGAACTGAACTGAAATGTTTATGAACAAATATGTGGCAATAAAATGGATAACTTGGAAGAGATAGACAGATTCTTAGGAAAGGTCAATCTTCCAAGTTTGAAGCAGGAAGAAATAGAAATTATGAACAACCCAGTTACAAGCATTGAAATTGAAGCTGGTGATCAAAAATCTCCCAAAACACCAAAGCCCAGGACCAGATGGCTTCACAGGAGAATTCTATCAAATATTTAGAGAAGAGTTAATGCCTATCCTTCTAAAAATCTGTCAAAAAAATTGAAGAGGAAGGGACACTTCCATGGTCATTCTATGAGGCCCCCATTACCCTGATACCCACAAAAAAGCAAAACCACAGGCCAATATCACTAATGAACACAGATGCAAAAATCCTCAACAAAATTTTAGCAAACAGAATAGCAACACATCAAAAAGCTCATACACAAGGATTAAGTTGGGTTTACTCCAGGGATGCAAGGATTCTTCAACATATGCAATTCAATCCGTGTGATACATCATATTAACAAATTGAAAGATAAAGACCATATAACAATCTCAATAGATGCAGGAAAAGCCTTTGACAAAATTCAGCACCCATTTATGATTAAAACTCTTCAATAAATGGGCATAGAAGGAACCTACCTCAACATATAAGGCCATATATGATATGCCTAAAACAAACATTATTTTCAATGGTGAAAAACAAAAAGCATTCCCCCTAGGGCCAGGAACAAGACAAGGGTGTTCCCTTGCACCACCATTATTCAACATAGTTCTGGAAGTGCTAGTTACAGCAATAAGAGAAGAAAAATAAATAAAAGGAATCTAGATCAGAAAAGAAGAAGTAAAGCTCTCACTGTTCACAGATGATATGATATTGTACATAAAAAACCCTAAAGATAGTATCATAAAATTACTAGAGCTAATCAGTGAATTTAGCAAAGTTGTAGGATACAAAATCAATATACAGAAATCACTTGCATTTCTCTATACTAGCAATGAAAAATCAGAAAGAGAAATTAAAGTATCAATCCCATTCACCATTGAAACAAAAAAAATAAAAATCTAGGAATAAACTTACTAAAGGAGACAAAAGAACTGTACACCGAAAATTATAAGACTCTAATAAGCCAAAGATAACATAAATAGATGGAGAGATATTCCATGTTCTTAGGTAGGTAGAATCAATATTGTGGAAATGACTATACAGCCAAATGCAATCTACAGATTCAATGCTCCTGCTGCTGCTGCTGCTGCTAAGTTGCTTCAGTCATGTCCGACTCTATGCCACCCCATAGACGGCAGCTCACTAGGCTCCCCTGTCCCTGGGATTCTCCAGGTAAGAACACTGGAGTGGGTTGCTATTTCCTTCTCCAATGCATGGAAGGAAAAGTGAAAGTGAAGTCACTCATTCATGTCCAACTCTTCGCAACCCCATGGACTGCAGCCTACCAGGCTCCTCCATCCATGGGATTTTCCAGGCAAGAGTACTGGAGTGGGTTGCCATTGCCTTCTCTGACAGATTCAATGCAATCCCTATCAAATTACCAGTGTTATTTTTAACAGAACTAGAACAAAAAAGTTCACAATTCATGTGGAAACACAAAAGACCCCGAATAGCCAAAACAGTCTTGAGAAAGAAGAATGGAGCTGGAGGAATCAATTTTCCTGACTTCAGATTATACTACAAAGCTACAGTCATCAGGACAGTATGGTACTGGCACAAAAATAGAAATATAGACAAATGGAACAAGATAGAAAGCCCAGAAATAAATCTATGCATCTATGGGTACCTTATTTTTGACAAAGGAGGCAAGAATATAAAATGGGTCAAAGACAGCCTCTTCAATAAATTGTGCAGGGAAAACTGGACAACTACATGTAAAAGAATGAAATTAGAACACTTCCTAACACCATACACAAAGATAAATTCAAAATGGATTTAAGACCTAAATGTAAGACCAGAAACTATAAAACTCTTAGAGGAAAATATAGGCACAACACTTGATGATGTAAATCAAAGCAAGATCCTCTATGATCCACCTCCTAGAGTAAAGGAAATAAAAACAAAAGTAAACAAGTGGGACCTGATTAAACTTAAAAGCTTTTGCATAGCAAAGGAAACTATAAGGAAGGTGTAAAGACAACCCTCAGAGTGGGAGAACCTAATAGTAAATGAAATAAGTGACAAAGTGACAAATAAGTGACAAAATTTCCAAATTATACAAGCAACTTATACAACTCAATACCAGAAAGAGGAAAAAAACAATCAAAAAGTGGGGAAAAGACCTAAACAGAGATTTATCCAAAGAAGACATACAGATGGCTAACAAATACATGAAAAGATGCTCAACATCACTCATTATTAGAGAAATGAAAATTAAAACTACAATGAGATATCACCTCACACCAGTCAGAATGGCCATCATCAAAAAGTCTACAAACAATAAATGCTGGAGATGGTGCAGAAAAAAAGGAAACACTCTTGCACTGTTGGTGGGAATGCAAATTGATACAGCCACTATGGAAGACAGTATGGAGATTCCTTAAAAAGCTAGGGATAAAACCACCATATGACCCAGCAATCCCATTCAGCATATACCCAGCATATACCCTGAGGAAACCAAAACTGAAAAAGACTCATGTATCCCATAGTTTCAGAGAAGGCAATGGCAACCCACTCCAGTACTCTTGCCTGGAAAATCCCATGGATGGAGGAGCCTGGTAGGCTGTAGTCCATGGGGTTGTGAAGAGTTCGACATGACTGAGCAACTTCACTTTCACTTTTCACTTCCATGTATTGGAGAAGGAAATAGCAACCCACTCCAGTGTTCTTGCTTGGAGAATCCCAGGGATGGTGGGCTGCTGTCTATGGGGTCACACAGAGTATGACATGACTGAAGTGACTTAGCAGGAACAGTAGCATCCCATTGTTCATTCCAGCACTATTTACAATAGCTAGAACATAGAAGCAACCTAGATGTACATTGACAGATGAATGGATAAAGAAGTTATGGTACATATCCCCAATGCAATATTACTCAACCATAAAAGGGAACACATTTGAGTCAGTTCTAATGAGATGGATGAAACTAGAACCTACTATACAGAATGAAGTAAATCAGAAAGAGAAAGATAAATATTGTATTCTAACACACATGTATAGAATCTAGAAAAATGGTACTGAAGAATTTATTTACAGGGCAGTAATGGAGAAACAGACATAGAGAATAGACTTATGGACATGAGGAGAGGGGAGAAGAGGGTGAAATGTATGGAAAGAGTAACATGGAAACTTAAATTACCATATGGAAACCAGCTTGAACATCAGGAAGTTCATGGTTCACATATTGCTGAAGCCTGGCTTGGAGAATTTTGAGCATTACTTTACTAGCGTGTGAGATGAGTGCAATTGTGTGGTAGTTTGATCATTCTTTGGCATTGCCTTTCTTTGGGATTGGAATGAAAACTGACCTTTTCCAGTCCTGTGGCCACTGCTGAGTTTTCCAAATTTGCTGGCATATTGAGTGCAGCACTTTCACAGCATCATCTTTCAGCAATATGTGAACCGTGAACTTCCTGATGTTCAAGCTGGTTTTAGAAAAGGCAGAGGAACCAGAGATCAAATTGCCAACATCTGCTGGATGATGGAAAAAGCAAGAGAGTTCCAGAAAAACATCTATTTT
>NW_011495031.1:3275071-3288353 GCF_000754665.1 Bison bison bison
GAGGTGTAAAAGTTGGCTTAAAGCTCAACATTCAGAAAACGAAGATCATGGCATCCAGTCCCATCACTTCATGGGAAATAGATGGGGAAACAGTGGAAACAGTGTCAGACTTTATTTTTCTGGGCTCCAAAATCACTGCCAATGGTGATTGCAGCCATGAAATTAAAAGATGCTTACTCCTTGGAAGGAAAGTTATGCCCAATGTAGATAGCATATTCAAAAGCAGAGACATTACTTTGCCAACAAAAGTTCGTCTAGTCAAGGCTATGGTTTTTCCTGTGGTCATGTATGGATGTGAGAGTTGGACTGTGAAGAAGGCTGAGTGCCAAAGAATTGATGCTTTTGAACTGTGGTGTTGGAGAAGACTCTTGAGAGTTCCTTGGACTGCAAGGAGATCCAACCAGTCCATTCTAAAGGAGATCAGCCCTGGGATTTCTTTGGAAGGAATGATGCTAAAGCTGAAACTCCAGTACTTTGGCCACCTCATGTGAAGAGTTGACTCATTGGAAAAGACTCTGATGCTGGGAGGGATTGGGGGCACGAGGAGAAGAGGATGACCGAGGTTGAGATGGCTGGATGGCATCACTGACTCGATGGATGTGAGTCTGAGTGAACTCTGGGAGTTGGTGATGGACAGGGAGGCCTGGCGTTCTGTGACTCATGGGATCGCAAATAGTCAGACATGACTGAGTGAGTGAACTGAAGTGAACTGGACTGATCCTTAGGGTGAACCATTACTTGAGTCTCAAGGCTGTGAGACCAGGGAAGGTTTTTCAAAGGTGGCATTACCCGTAACTTTCCATTCCCCTTAAACTTCTTGTGTTTCTCACTCTACACTGACTGCTCTGTAAAGTTAGGTTACTTTTCACATATTCACATTTCATCTTCCTAAGTCAAGAAGTTTACTAATGATCCATGTAAAGTATTTAACACAGTGAACATTGTAGGCTCCAAATATGTTTCCTTCTTTTGACTGTTTTGTCCATTTCTATTGTTTTGTGTTCTCCATTTGATTGATTTTCTGATTAACATTCTGTTTCAATAATGAAGTAGGGCTAAATAAAGTGGAAAAAAATAGAAATCTATACTATACTCACTGATCCTACCATAATGAGAACATCAGGGTAGGGCTAGTTTCTGGAAATATTTGATTACAATTTGCTTCACAGAGTATTTCACAGATTTTCCAAGATGTGTCGAGAAGTTGGATCTCATCTAATCTGTTCTTATCACCATCAAAGAGGTAAAGCTGAATAAGTATATGGTTTATTAAATTGTTTATTCAAACATATTTTAGAATTGAATATCTAGCACTTCAGCTGTAGCTGAAGAGCCAATATTCTGGCTACCTGATATGAAGAGCCAACTCTTTGGAAAAGACCCTGATGTGGGGAAAGATTAAGGACAAGAGGAAAAAGGGGTGACAGAAGATGAGATGGTTGGATGGCATCACCTACTCAGTAGACATGAGTTTAAGCAAACTCAGGGAAATAATGAAGGACAGTAGAGCCTGATCTGTTGCAATTCATGGGGTCTCAAAGAGTCAGATAGGCCTAAAATACTGAACAACAACTCATCAGAAAATAAAAATAAGCTCTAATATCTATTGAATGCCCACTCTGTGCCCACACTCATCTAGCTTCTTTATATGTATTAGCTCAGTTGATTCCCAATTTATGAAAAAGGCTATAATTATCTCCCTCTAATGAGCAGCAGCAAGCGTAACCAACTTTATTAAGAATATGAACCTAGTAAAGGGCAGAGCTGGGGAGTAGGATACTGAGTAATAAATGGGACCCTAATTTATAATTGGCCAGTGAACTCAGGAGCAGTACTTGTTGCAACACAACAGTTGACTAGGGCATGTAAAACATGCAAGGCACTCAAAATCCTGAGCAGCTGTTTTTTGGTGAAACAGAAGAAATTCCAGAAGGATCTGTGTGGCAATGATTACTAACTGTGCAACAAACTTGAATCATAAGAGAAACATTATGGAAAAAATATTAGACACTATTGGGTGGAAAGCCAAGGGAGTGATAACAGTACCTTCTATGAGTGTTCAGAAATGAGAGGCTGTTAGCAAAAGTTAGGGAAAATCCCCTGGAGAGATGGCAAAATGTTGACAAAGAGAAAGGAGAGGGTTTATTTGACATGCAGAACACCACATGCAGAGTGGCCTTGAAAATAAGAGAGGCATGTTAGACAAACTGTGGGGAGTCCTGTCTGACTAAAGCAGAAGCAGAGTGGGACATTAGAAGTAACACAAAACATCCTCAAATAATCAGCTTCATGGGACCATTAACTCAGTTCTACAAGGAGACTCCTTATAAACCTGTTCCAGTATAAACCAGTCCTGTTGAAAAAGGTAGCATACTTGAGTGGAAGATGGAAATAAAAGAGAATTAAAAAAAAAAAAAAACTCAAAATATTCTTTTATTAATAAGGACTGATTTGGTCAATTGTCTTGTCAGTGGTTTCCTGTTGTCATTATTCATCGAAATTCTGAAGCTGCTTCATGCATGTTTACAGAAGCAAATGGTTTGTTTTACCTAGATTTTAAATCTTTTTAATAAAGTTCCAAATATTTATATTTTGGAAAATAATGATGAGAAACTGGAAAGAGAACATAGACTTCAGGTAAGTGGAAAATAATTTTCTGGGAATATTTTTTTTTACTTTATTTTTTAATAAGTGAATTTGTCAGTGAACCTATTGCAGTATTCAATTCATTGAAAATTAATAGAAATTATTTAATAATTATTATTGTGCTACTATGAATTATATCATGCCAATCCATGACTATTCATACAAATAAAAATAATGGAAATGAACTAAATAGCAAAGTACAAATCAATAAAAAATAAAATTTCATTAAATTTTAACTAAAGTTGGAAGAATATTGATATGAAGGTACATCTTCCCAAGTGGTACAGTTGGTAAAGAATCCATTGCCAATGCAGGAGACACAAGAGATGTGACTTTGATCCCTGGGTCAGGAAGGTCCCCTGGAGTAGGAAACGGCAACCCACTCTAGTGTTCTTGCCTGGAAAATTCCATGGACAGAGGAGCCTGGCAGGATACAGTCCATGGGGTGGCAAAAGTTGGACACAGCTTAGTGACTAAGCTACCACCACTCCGTAAGACACAGATTTCTTGAGGTCTGAGTTAGAAATTCTTTCTGGAGAGAAGTGTGAGATCAAACAGAAAAAAAAGTTGAGGTTAAATTATATAAAGTCCTTGATGAATATCTCAGGCATTCAGATTTTATCCTATACTCAGGAAAAGATTTCTGAAGATATTCAAGCAAAGTGAGGAAAGTAATATTTAGGAGGCCCAGTGTTGCTGCCACAAGTTAGGGAGACTGGGAAAAGTGTCCAGGGAGAACAAATCCAGATTTGTCGAGGTAATTAGGCAGGAGACGGAGACAGTATATACCAAAAGATGACTGGGTAAGGGTATTGAAGACAACCTGACATATTTAGAAAAGAAAATTCACACTGCTTTGTCACTTATGAGGTAAAACAGAAATTCCAGAAGACTCAGGCGATAAGTGTGACAGACCAGCAAATAGTGGCACCATCACAAAATAATTTGAAGTTGAGAGTAACAGCTCATTGGAGGCATAAAAATATGTTTAGATGGAAGATTTAGACACAGCAGCAAGGCATGGATTAAATCAATATGTAGTTATGGAAAGGTTATGTTAGAGGAAGCCATGCTGTGTGCTCCTAAAGGGCCAGTCTGCACAAAATAACGTGGTGACAATAGCCTTCTTCATGACACACAGTGAAGAAACGCCCATAGAGAATACATTATTTCCCCTCCTTAGGTCATTCACCTATGGATCCTAACACCAATTTCTGTCAATAGAAAATATGGAATTTCAAAGGTAAGCCCAAGTAAAGTATTTTTTCCTCTTCACATTCACATACGTCTTTTGAACTAAAATAAAATATTTCACATATAGTCAATTATTTTTCTTTGTTGAGCAGCAGGTTTATTATTCATTTACTAGAAAAAAAACATGCTTAGCACAAAGATATGTTATGTAGAAAGATAAAACATAACACTTCTCAGATTTTCACTGATTTTTGAAAAAGACATTTCTCAATTTGTAGAACTGTATAAACACAGACATGAAAAACACTAACATCACAGTTTTAAAAAATTGGCAAGCACACTTGGCCTTAATAAAAATAAAATTAAGCTGGTAACTTTGGAAACACTGCATTCTGTAAGATGTGTACATATTTCTTCTGGAAAATATCTACATATTGGTTCCAAACTCGTTTATCTATAGGAGTAATTTGAATTCAATGAATATTTAAACCGAGTTGTATCAAGAGGATAAACAATAACCATAGTCATTAGATCAGGAAGAAACTGGGTTTTTAAGACAGAGAGGCATTCTTATTTAAAACCATCTGATCAAAATTTAGCTCTAGGTACACTGAGTAGTTTTATTGATTGGATTAAAGTTAGCAGTGATGAAATTTTCAATTGACTTAAGTTGCTATTACTATCTTAAAATTTTTGAGACCAGCCTTTTATTATATGTAAATAAGATTTATTTCTTTCCATCTATGTAATAGCCCTTTAAAAGGTAAGAACTCAGACGGGTAGACGAGTAAGGAAAATAGTAACAAAAGGACCAATACGTGAGATAAGTGAATAAAATAATTTAACTCAACTAGCATTCGTTATTGTTTAAATGACGTTCTATGAGAGATTTACAAAGAAGGTGACTCAAGCGCCAGATTCCATGAACTTTAGATCTGTACAGGGAGACAATAAGTTCTGTGTATGTGATCCAAATAATGGAAGGATAAAATCTTCAAGGTAACATAAACTGCAAGTGCATCATAGTGTATGTCAAAATGCAGAGAAAACCCAGATCATCAAAACAGGCTCCAAAGAGAAAATGTACATGTGATTACTCTCTAAGAGAGGTGTAGGATTTGGCACAGAAACTCCAGATGGGTAAATAACATTAGATAACTTCAGTGAAAATGGGCAGGCTGCTCGGAAGCCAGAACAACTCAGAGAAAACCTAAAGAGGAGGCACAGGAGGCAAGGTGGGCAAGTTAGTGGAGAACTTTGAAAATAAGGCTGGGGCATCAGAGTTTGATTTAAGAGATAGCAAGGAGCCATTATAGGTTTTTAAACAGGAAAGTAGCTTCAAAGATGTTTAGATGTTGTGTCTCTGTTATGTTACAACAGTCTCTTGGGTTGAATGAAAATTTGATTAAATTCACACACACATTTGTCTGGTCTTTCACTTTGAAGGCATCATGATTGATATATGATATAGTTGATATGTGTATGATGAAAAGCTAGACTCAAATATCCTATCAGATAATCTAACAATCTCACTTTTTAACAAGGCATCTGTAATTGAGTAGGCTGAAAATTATTGAAAAGATAGTTTCCAAGAACCTCTTTCCAAAAGATGAACTAAACAAATGCTCATGGTGCTGTGATCTGAACTACCTCTCCCCTGACAAATCCATATGCTGAAGCTCTAAGTCCTAATGTGATGGTAGCTGAAAATGGGGCCTTTGGGTGGTAAATGAGGTCATGAGGGCGAGACCCTCATGATGGGATTAGTGTCCTTAAAAGAAGTTACACCAAACAGCTTCCTCTCTTTCTCTACCTTGTGAGGACAAAGCAAGGAGGCCATTTACAAAACAGGAAGAGAGCCCTCATCAGGAGCTGAATTGGTTGGTGCCTTGATGTTGAGTTTCCTGCCTCAAGAACTATGAGAAATTCCTGTTATTTAAGCCACACAGCCTATAGTATGTCGTTATGGCAGTTTGAGCTGTCCTTACAAACAGTCTCAGCTACTTACTGATCCTCTGTCTCCATATCATCCCTTAAATTGTTCTTGGATTTTCTTTACATGGGTAGCAGTCAAGGAGAGCATGAACTCATGATTACTGAATGCTTAGACAGCAACTCTTAGATGCTCTACATAACTTAATCTTGGTAAGAATATGGGACACAATGATCTATGGGAAGTATTTCAGGACAATTTATTGAAAAAATGGGATAGAAAATGTACACATTTTAGAATTCACAATTAGGAGTCTTCTAAAGAGTATACATATATAACTAATTTATATCTGGTAACCACAGGGAACAATGGAAATAGAACACTCCTTGATAGCTTTTCTCAGGGGTAATCAATAATTTATTTCTCTTTTATTGTCACAATTACCACAACTATCTAACTACAAAAACAGTGTCACTACATACCACAGGAAGATTGTCCACGTACACTTTACTGAGACAAAGATAATGGCCATTTATGTGTTAAATGTACAACAGGATGTTAAAAAGAGGTGATTTTTATGTGTAAAACAAGATGTGGCACATGATTTATCATCAGGTTTGATTTTATATGTATTAGTCAAGAAGCAAGCATAGAAATATTTTGGCATTGAGTTGTTATTAAAGTTGAAAATAAGCAAACTACAGAAATAAATCCAGATCTATAATAGGTACATTAAAATAGGAAATTAATTGGCTCCTCAGTATTTTTGTGCAAGTTTTTTTGTTTTCTTTCCTTTTGCTTGTTTTTATATATAAATGAGTAGTATGAATATATCACAAGTCAAAGAAAGAAATCTCAGCCAAAAAGAAGTACCGATATATGAAAAACAAATGAAAAATTAGCAGGTATTTTTGCTTACAAAAAATTTAAACTGTAAAGAGTCACAAAATATATATAAAAATGCCACATTGAACGAGGCAAGCATCCTCTACCCAAACTGGTAGCACCCTCTGAAAATCAGCTGCATTCCATCCATTGGGTCATACTGTGGTGACAGACAAAAAGGCATTAGGAACTTGTGTACCATCAGGGGACTTGGCCCCATGGGTCATCAGTTCTTGGATTGTCATCCAGTTGTCCAAAATTTTCTTGTTTCTTTTCTTCATCATCTTTTTGTGACTCAGTTCAATGATGTTGACCTCCTTCTTGCCCTCACTGCCGCTCTGCGGACTCTCCTTGAGACACTCCAGCCGGCTCCGCATCATGAACTCTCGGCGGCGCCGCTGCTCCTTGGCCCGCACCAAGTGCTGTTTCCTCTCCTCTTTGCTCCAGTAGCGCCCCATCTTCATCTCGCTCATGGTGTCATCGTCCGTGGTCATGCCACTCCGCTCCTCCTTGATCTTTAAGGCACGCTCCTTTAGAATGCGGTCCCGCACGGGTCTCTTGGTGATGTACCGCGTCCCGTCGCTCCTGATTTTCACCTTCCATTCCATCTTGGGTTCTGAGCACTTCTGAGACTCCTTGCACACGCTCACCAAGCTGAGCTGACTCTGAGCGTACTCGACTGCGGACTTCTGTTGAATTAACTGCATGTAGCTTTGATAATGCCTAGCATGTGCTGGGATGTTTGCATATCTATAGGAGGAGCTGTGGTAAGGAGAGAGATAAGGGATGTGTTCACTGCTGGTCTTCTCTGGATCAGAAAGCTTGCTGCTTTCTGAAGTCTTCTCTTTGCCTTCAATGACACAGCCTTGTTCAGAGGTTTTGGCTTTGGTGCAGGTTGACTCTTTAGTGTTCTGTCCAGAAGAGGACTGGTTGGCTGCCATTGTGCTTCTCAGATTTTTCTTATTGGTGAGGCTGATCACTCTTGGAAGGGAACTGTCAGGGGAACGGTCCACAGTGAGTGGAGTGCTTCTGCAACTTTCAGCTGTGTTGTAAGCACTTGAACTGTCTTTGTCTGACTTTTCTGGGTGTTCAAGGATGTCATCTAGTTTTCCCCTCTGGGTATCTATGCTGGTATTATAACTTCGGAATCCTCCATCATGCAATGCCCAGATATCTCCATACTGGTCTGTCACTTTCTGGAGCCTGTGAGTCTGCATGATAGTCTGGCACTCAAGTTCAATGTTTCTCAGTTCTTCATTAAGCAACTGTAGTTCATGCTCCACTCCCTCTCGTCCTCCCTGATTGCATTCTATTGTGCTGCTTGAGTAATACAGGTCATACTCGCCATGCTTCCTTATCTTGCATTTGAGCTCCAAGAGCTGCCGAAATCTTTCACACTCCTCATCTTGGTTGCCAATACAGTCTGAGTCAATGTATTCACCAGACACAAAACTCTCATTGCACTGAAGTTCAACGCTTCCCAGGGTGTCTTGGCTCTGCCCCAGCTCTCTTTTGCTTTTCAGAGATGTGCCATTGGGATCCTCGGTTGCATTCTCCTGCTCTGAGCTCTCGTCATTCCGCAAGCTTTCATCTGTGCGCCCCACTCCACTGTCCTTCTCATGGTTATTGGATGAGGATGTTGCCGTATCTGTTGTGCCTTCTTCTTCTTCTTGTTTTTTTGGCTAGGAAAATAAAATTAAGAGAAGAAAGAAAGTTAATTATTTTGAAAATCAGTCGTTGAAAACTTGTTTGAAAAAACAATGCTTTTGGCAAAAGTTCAGCTCCTATAAAGCTACCCTAATTTTAGTATCCATAACTGTTTTACGAATAAAGGCAATTGGCTGATGGCAGTCTTTTTTTTTTTTTTGCTCTAAAAGAAAGCAAAAGCTGCTTGAATATGGCTATGCTACTCACTTGAAGATAAATAAAACAGGGCACATTAAAATAATTAAATTAAAATTAAATGAGTGATTTAAAATAAGTGATTCTTGTCTTAGGCTCTCTTTTAGTTGAGAAACTGGAGTGAAGTTGTATAAATGAGGTGACTTTATGAGTTTCTGAGGCGATAACATACAAAAGGATGAGTAAGAAAGAATCCCAAAACAGTCTTCAGCAATGAAGGTCTGGAGTTGAGAAGCCACATCACATGTTACTATTTCTTTTCTTCATGAACTTTTCTCAAGTTCAAAAGAAACTTCATTGGATCTAGTAATACACTGATGATAATAAATGAAATATCACAACATTTCAGGAATAAGTACAGGAGCCCAAGACCTTCCATCCATAGATAAGGAAACTTAGTCCCAGGTGGATGTAACTTCTTAGGCAGGAAGTCTAGGAGGCCAGTGCCATCTTCCATGGACAGGATTTCTTTACATCCAAGGTGCTATATTCTTGCATACATGTACTTTGACTTCAAGGCATCTCCATATCATGTTGCTCAAGAGCAACAGTGATGTCTTAGGACTCATTGGGTTACTTTAAAAGATTTTTCTACTCTTAGCCAGTAATTCCCCCCAGAAGTGAGTTTTATTCTACTGAAAGTAAAATGATGGTTCCCCTAAAATCTGAGCAGCACTGATTGCCAGACAAGGGCATAATGTCAACAAACAGATATGTAAGTAAATATATATGTGAACTTCACTCCCTGGCAATTTTTGGCTTTTCATGCAGAGCAGTTAACTGTCACTGCCCTAGGGAGACGCACTAATTGTTTCTCCATGAATAGCGTAAAGCTACTCTTTATTCTATCACTTCTCTTATAAAAGTCTACAAATACAATTTCTAGATTGTTTTCTCCTTATGTCTAAATTTACTCACTTTTATACATATATACATTTTTCCCTTTAGCAGGAAATTATATAATTAGATATAATTAAGCCTGTTAGTGTCAAAGAAAGAAAGGATAGGTGATAAAAAGTAAGACAGGTTTGAAAGTGTCAGATAATTGTTGTTTTCTTTCAATCAAGTAATGGCAGAAAAAACATAATGAATTGGAGGGAGAACATGACCATGTATCATGCTAGTTCCAGGATTCTCAATATTACCATAAAATATTTTTCCTTATTTGTTGAGAACATACTATGATTGATTTAAAATGTCTTATTGATAAAAAATAATGTTATACATAAGGCACTAGTGGTAAAGAACCCGCTTGCCAATGCAGCTAGATGTAAGAGATGTGGCTTTGATCCATGGGTCAGGAAGCTCCCCTGGAGGAGGGCATGGCCACCCACTTCAGTATTCTTGTCTGGAGAATCCCATGGACAGAAGAGCCTGGCAGGCTTCAGTCCACAGGGTTGCACAGAGTAGGATATAACTGATGCGACTTAGTGAGCGAACATACATAAGTAATTGTAACTAACAATAGAAAGAAAACTTGATAAATCTCTATATTCCTTGCTATAAGGTGACAGCGACATCAAATGTGGTAACATTTGCACACTGTACCATAAAACCCCCAGGCAAAAATATTGGAGTGTGTTGCCATTTCCTTCTCCGGTGAATCTTCCCAACCCAGGGATCAAACCCGGATCTCCCACATTGCAGGCAGATTCCTTACCATCTGAGCCACCAAGGAATCCCTATAAAATCCCCAGAGGGTATTACTGATATTGGACAGTTTAGTTTGTATACCACAATACTTATATTTTCTCCTGTGTAAGAGTAAGCTGAAAAATACAAGAAGGTGATATTTTTCTTATGGAGTATAAATGATAGACAAATTTGTTCACAAAATGTGTGTCAACAGCAGTCACAGGACCAAGGAGAGCATGTAAGGTGAAACTTTCAGATGGATGTATATTTTAGCTTTTATATATGGATATGAAATTTTAAATTGCATTTCTCTTTCGTTACTGGTTTATGAGCACATGTGAAAATAAAAAGAGTTTTCTATTCTCAAAACTAAAATTCCTGGTTTCTGATATAATGCTACCCTATAATTTATCATTTCCCTATGGAATTATCATAGTGACAGGCAATGTTTCTACCAAGACATTTCTAAAGTAGTATTATTGTTTATAAGGGCAAAGGACTTTTAAAGGTTTCTGTATTTCTCATCATTTTTCAGTCTTATGGTGAAGAAAAATTTCTACACAGTGAAAATCTAACCTCAGGGACACCTTGTGTTACCTAAAAAGACCTAGCATTTGTATTACGTCAGACGAGTAGGCAGCATCTGACACCATATCACTTCACCTGGAAAGGATTTCTCCCTTCTTTCTTTATTCCAACATCCTCCTGTCAAATCTGTATCAGGTCACATTTTGTCTCTAAGAGAGAAAAAGCCTGGAGCAAGGACTTTCTTGCTCATAACCAGCAGCTGCCACCAAAAAATATCTTTATTTGTGGCCAGTGTTGAAGTCATACATAAAAATTTCAATCTGTCCTCTTCATATTGAAAAGCAATCACTACAGTAGCAGTATTGCTTTTGAGCATGAACTACTGTTTGTGAGGTGGCCACTGAGTACCCATGGTGAGCACACATGGTTCTGTCAACTGTAGTTTGCAACCTAATTATTAGTGTATGCACACACACACACACACACACACACACACACACACCCCTCTGTTATGGGATGTCAGCGTGTCACCGTATCTCATCATTCAGTTTGGTAAAGTGATAGGACGTTTGTGTTTTATGTTCCTAAGCCTAACTGTCAGGACTTTTTAAAATAATAATCTTTTACGGTGAGTTAACAATTAATGTTGAAAATAGGATGATAATTAAACAATCAGCAGATAGAGAGCAGAAGTGTTAATACAATTATATCAGGGAAATGAATGACATGAATCTGACATAAAAAATCTAGGCTATATTGATCTTAATTTTATCTAGTAAAAAACAATGAAAACAAAAATGAAAAGATTCCTAAGGCTCAGTTTGCCACAAACTACACTTTGATTATTCACCAGTTATGCATTAAATTTTGCTCATTTTGTTTGTATTCTCAGGATCAAATGTGGTACTTGAAGTATATCAGGGGCTCAGAATTTTTTGTTGAATGAATATGTGACCTTAAGGCAAAATGATGTCAATAATCTCGTCTAACTACTCGTAATTCAGTGTAATCATGATACCAAATATCCAAATAAGATCAGTGGCTTAATCATGTCATCATCTTCCTCAAGTAGATATTCAAATATCTACATTGATATTTTAAAATAAAAAAAAATTACTTTTTGGGGAGGAGGGGTTACTTCATGAGATATAGTTTATCTCCAGCTGGTGTACTGAGAGGCAAAATATATTTTTACTATTAAATTTCTGAATTACATTGAACAGTACCTGAGTCAGCACCTGAAGCCTACTGTGCCCTCCATAATGGTCCCTAAGCTTCCCAAACTAAAAATAGTCTTAATAGAAAAAATTTATTTCCTCCGCTTCATTTGAGATGATCTTTTGCCTTCAGAAATTACCATCACAGAGATGTTCACTAAAACTTTTTGATTTTTAAAAAAAAAATTTCATTTAAGATTATGCATTTAAGGAAGAATAGCATCATTTCCAATGATGGAGTTCAGATCGTGGTCCTACCTGCTCCACCTCATCAGCAGTGCGCTGCATCGCTTCAGTATGCTGTTCTTCCAACATCGCCAAGTTTAACTCCTCTAATAATTCATTCCTTTCATCTTCCAGCCAGCCTTCATCCACCTACATAAGAATACATTAGTACATTATATTCTGTTAGTGAGGACTCATGCTAAAATAGGGTAAACTTAAATGGTGATGCCTGACTAGTTCCTTTTATCATAATGATTCTCTTCAAAATACCAGCCTCCTATAGTTCACCTCTCAGAAGGAAGAAAAGGTGATAACAAAAAATTGGGCTCTTATGCTTTTTATCTTTTCCTAAAACAGAACTACAGATTTTCTCTCGTAACTGAGTAGATCTCACAGCACAGAACATTACTGTCTTTCAAAATGTATGAAAATCATGCTGCATAATCCACAGCTGTCATGCTCATTACCTCCAACAGTCCCCGTGCTAAAGAACTGCAGTGGTACTAATAGGGCTATGAGACAATAGGGCCTTTTTCCTTAACAACAACCTCAAAGCAACTCCACACAAAGTGCCCCTCTCAACAAACACACACACCCACACACACCACACACGCACGCACGAGCTACTCTCACTCTGTTTTTGATTTTGAGGTGGATGACTTTCAAGTTAACAAGATGGCTCCTTGCCACAAATATCCACATTTATTTTATCTGAAAAAAAGGAAAATTCCAAGTTATTCTCAAAAACAAAGTGATGCTATGGTATAACTATTGTGATTCATTTCTCAGATCCAGTTCCAAGGAAAAAGAGCTTACATGTTGCATATAAGGGTGAGGGAGCAGTGTGAAGCATGCAGGGTTTTGTCTGTGGGTGCTGAAGGCAGGTATTCTTGTGGGAGTCTTACACAAACTAAACCAAGCAAATCCTTTTGGCTTCTTAATACAAAGGGAAGTGGAAAACTTGTGGTTATCTTGTTAATATGATAAGTGTTGACAGTCAATACAGATAATTTGCCTCAAAGTGGGTTTTTGGAGCTGCTGCTGCTGCTGAGTTGCTTCAGTCGTGTCCGACTCTGAGTGACCCCATACACGGCAGCCCACCAGGCTCCCCCGTCCC
>NW_011495031.1:3288453-3289125 GCF_000754665.1 Bison bison bison
ATTTTCATGTGCTTTTAGTTGACTGGCCCTAGTTGTTTCTTCCTAAACTAAGTTTATCAGTAATTAAAAAAAAATTACTCTCTGCTCATTGTATGATATAAAAACAAAATGACTCCCAAGGGATATTTTATGAATAGAAATTCTCCTTTAAAAATGAAAGTCTTCACTTAAGTTAATAGAGTGATTTTTTTTTTTAAACCCACTGCTGCTACTGCTGCTAAGTCACTTCAGTCGTGCCCGACTCTGAGTGACCCCATACACGGCAGCCCACCAGGCTCCCCCGTCCCTGGGATTCTCCAGGCAAGAACACTGGAGTGGGTTGCCATTTCCTTCTCCAATGCATGAAAGTGAAAAGTGAAAGTGAAGTCGCTCAGTCGTGTCCGACTCTTGGCGACACCATGGACTGCAGCCCACCAGGCCCCTCCATCCATGGGACTTTGGGCAAAAGTACTGGAGTGGGGTGCCATTGCCTTCTCCGAAACCCACTAGTGGGCTGCTGAAAAGTATTGGAGTTTCTTTGACTCTATAAAATTCAGAAACCTTCCCTCCCATTTTGCGATGGTTAAACAAACAAACGGTGTGTTTTCAAATACCATTATTCTCAAATACCATTATTTGAAGACCTACTACTGGAGAATCATAATATTGAAGGCAGTTATTTATCCTCGCCGT
>NW_011495031.1:3289225-3293286 GCF_000754665.1 Bison bison bison
AATTACATCAGAAGAAGCATTAGGGTATATACATCATATTCATTAAAATAAGGCAATCATAGGTTTCTTTTTTATTTACTGAAGTCTATCTAGACCTTAAATTATCTCAAACTTGCCTGGGCCAAAAGCATCAATGCATTTATTCATCCTCATTTATTTCAATTTGGCCTGAATAACTTGACCAAGTTCCACCCCAGTGACTTTGATATGCAGATGAGCTATGAAAATTAAGCTGGCTAAAAATTTAAATTCAGTTCAATTCATAATTGTTCAAGTTTTATATTTTTTTTAAATCCCTTTTAAGTTTCATGAAGTTGCAAATGCCAGACTCCAAAAGAAATTACTTAAAGCTAGAACTGTTTATTTTTTATAAGCATACCAAGGAATGTTTCTTTAATCAGGTCAAAACAAAATATTTGCCAACATTGATACAGTGAATGATAGAACAGAATCTTTTGAAATTGAAATGAAGGGGTGGGGAAGACAAAGAGAACAAATGATAGAAATTAACAGTTCCCTATAACCCTTATCTTGTTATCTAACCCACAGATCCCTGAGTTGCCATGGGTAGTTAGTGTCCGTCTGCTTTGATAAGGTGTCCCTCTAGGCTGGAGGGATACACAGCACACTAAGTCAGGAGAGATTCTTCTGGCTCACCTTTCCCTGTCACATTTCCCATAATGTGGCAGACTGGCATAAATATGGCAGTCTGAGTCCAGTGCTCTGGCAGACCAACTTTTCCCTGGAGCTGAGCATAGTCATAATTATACAAGGGGATCTGTCTGCACCGCAGAGGATCACATGTGGTATCTCAAAGAAAGGAACAACCTGCACTGTCTCAAAAGTTCTCTACAGTTCTTGCAAGAGCCTGTTCTCATCCAGTGTCCCAAGAGGAATAGGGCAAAACAGTAATATCTTTAATGGTCCAAGGAAGAAAATGGGCAGAAAATGAAAGTAAGTTGACGTTGACAGGGAATGGAAGAAATGAGTTATTTTAAAATATTGCATGGTTGCACAATACTGCCCCCAGCAACTCTGTAGATCATTTCTGAGACTATTTGAAACATTATTTTTAAAAGGCTAGAAAAACAACACATAAACTTCTACTCTTCCTAAATAAAATATACGCACAAAAATGCAATAATGAAACATATTGAAACTGATGGGAAAATATGGTGACATAAATACAAGTTTTGTTTTGTGTTACATTTGCCACCTTATAGCATGTAATGCTTAAATTACATTTTTAAGTATGGTGTTACAATGCATTTTCTTTCCTTATTTTTCTAGAAATCTGATTTTCTAAAGGCAATCAGCTTCATTCCAGTATCATTATGACTTCTTCAGGATCAAGGGGCTAAGGAAGATCTTACTTTTGTCAGACAGGATGGTATCCTTCAGAGTCAGATGACCATCTTTTATCAATTGTGGAAAGTATTGTTTGAAAATTCATACTCCAACATGAACTCTTGGGTTAGGAGTATAGTCAGTTATTCAAAAACACCACTGGTTCTACTGAGAATATTTATGCTATCAAAGATTAACAGGATCTGGTCTTATGTTATTAACTTCTATTCTTTCCACAGTACATTACAGCTGTTACATGGCATAGTAAAGGAAATGCTTTAATTCTAAATTAATGAGGTTGTCTAGAAGTTACATGGAAAGGGCAGGGAAACCACAGGATAAAGTCAAAGTATCTTTTCTACAAAGGGTGACTATTCAGCTCTTTTCAATTTACCATTAATTTCACTAATATGTATTTTTAGCCTCTTTATTCTTTTTCAAGAAAATGGGGTCATTGAGATTAACTGGTTTGCCAAATGTCCAGGTAATTAGTGCAATTTCATACGTATTTTAATAATTCACTCTCACATAGGCAGCCCAGCCAGTTGCAGCCTGTCCAACCCCACTCCCAGGACCTCAGGTGTGCAACTTCAGTCTGCCCTGGGCTATGGAAGGCTTTATGGGAACCATTTAGAATGGTCAAGGGCATAAAGGAAATATATGCGGAAAGGGTGATCTTTTATAACCACTATATTCGAGTCAGGATTCAGTCTGACACTGAAATACACTTACTCAATGTAATTTATAGATAGGATGTAGTTACTGAGTCTGAAAAATATCAGATCAATAACCTAAAAGACAAATGGTGATATAACCAACTTCACTCAAACTACTGACAGAAGGATAGAATGGTGACAATGTAAGGTCCTTTCTGCATTGCGGTGGGGGATAAAAAGGACATAAAAAGAAGTACCGATAGTACTTTTCTTCCACCATTACCTCTCCTTTACTTTCATGACATCTCCCTCTGTAAAGATATAAAAAAATTCCTTAGAAGCTATCAGTTTTTGGTTTTGGCCAGACAGATGTGTCTGTCATGCTAACCTTGGAAAAAATTCATCTACTATATGTGGAACCACATCATGCTACCTAATGTCTTTTATCTGATAAAGGCACTCTAAAAAGATTTGAGTTGATAGCAAGATATGCTAATGTTTCTCTCATTAGAGATTCTTTTAAGATACCTTAATATGCCAATTAAGTATTTTTAGATGACAACCTAAAGCAGGGATGCACACAGAATTAAATATCACATAAAGTCAATCATTTTTCATTTATGAATTAATTTTAAATAACTGGCAAGTGGAAGGAGAGAGTAATTATTCAATTTTGTGTTTCTTTTAAAAAATAAGTTGTTTAGCTGCCTTTATGTGGAGCAGTATTAAGGAGTCTTATAACTGTTTTAATAAGGTTGGCAAATTGGGAATGATGACTGGATTCTATTTTGTGTGCCTGGTTTTACAAATAACTGTGGCACTGATCTGATGTGGAATAGCAGACAATGAACCTACGGTTCAGCCCAAGGCTTTTGCTCTGTATTCTGACCTGACTCTCTGGCCTTGCGACCAGCAGCAGGATTCTCCTGCACTCATCGCTAGACAGCTGGGCCACCGCCGCCTCGCGATCCTGGACGTCTTCCCCATTTATCTAGAAAACAAATGAAAGTGGCGCATTAGTTTCCATTTCCACAATGCTGCACACAATAAATGGCAAATATCAGCTCATTTATGGTAAATGTATGGACAATGAAGCTCACACAGTGGGCTCGTCTTCAGCCCCTCGGTGGTAAGTGCCTTCACTCAATTACGCGCTTACTGTAAGAGCCATATCGATCCCTGAAGGATGGCGGACATCAGAGGAAGCAGTTATGTTCATAAATGTCCAACCTGCGCCCTGGCAACATACATCTAGCAACACAATTAACCAGCCCCTGACAGGTGACGTTCATCTTTCTCCGCTCAGAGTAATGGAAGTGTCACTCTGAGATAATGGTGCTGGGGAGAGCAGGCCCAGCAATACCACAACTGAAATCCGTCATCCTGCGCGCTTGCTGGGAGCCAATTAGAGAGCCGCCCTGTTATCTCTCACCGGGTGATGCTCCGGCCGCTGCTGCTTGCATTTTCATTTAATCATCTCATATTTGCATGTGGGTCTGACTCAGTTGCCCCAAATCACTCTCCGGATATCTTTTGATGCTTAACTAATCAAACGAGAACAAGCTTATCGGTAACATCCTCGTCTACTCCCAGCTCCTTTCTCAGATTTATCTGCTTCTCTAAAACAACAAAACTAATGAAATAAGGTTCAACTCTTAAGTATACTTAAATTTGAAAACTTAAATGCTTTCTTTGATAGGAATGCTTAATGAAAGGAAAACTTAAGTAAATTTTTTATTAAAAACAATAGATTCCAGTAGTGTTTGAAATGTACCATTTTTTTTCCTAAGTGCTACAGAGAAAATAAGGTTCCTAAAATTTGCATTTTATTATTATTTTTTTTTATACAGAACCTTAACATTTTTGGATGATTTCTGGTACTAAGTTGATGAAATACATGAAAACAGAGCTCAGATGCTTTTGGTTAAAACCTTAATTTATCTCCTCCCTTCTCTCTGACTTTTCAGTTTGTTTACTCAACTCGTTCTATATTGTTGGATGTCTTTTTGACTCTTATGTTTGCCTCATTGCTTGATGTGGTCAAGGTTTATTTCTTTT
>NW_011495031.1:3293386-3318738 GCF_000754665.1 Bison bison bison
TTAATTAATTTTATTTTATTTTTAAACCTTACATAATTGTATTAGTTTTGCCAAATATCAAAATGAATCCACCACAGGTATACATGTGTTCCCCATCCTGAACCCTACTACATTTTCATGTTCAAAGGTATTTAGCTCTTACTGATGTATTTTTATTTGCCCTTTATAAATTTCTTTTACTTTATTAATCATTCTATTCCATAGAGACAATGAGATTTTTGACCCATAACACATAATCAAAGAAAGTAGAAAGAAATTTCAATTGAAGAGGTCAAGCAATTCTATCTAAAATAAGTATTAATTATGTCAATAAATTAAACAAAATGTGGCTGCAGTGACCACTATTTTCAATAATTAACATCTTTCATTGAGAATTTCTTCTTAAAAGCATGAAGTAGACTCCTGAGGTTTTCTCCTTCTGGGTCTCTGGGATTCTGGCTGACTCACGAAGACAGACATAATTATCTGAAGACAAGCTCAGGAATCTCATCTGTGCACCACAATCAATGATCCTTATAGACTCATATTTAGTATGAAGGAAGCAGACAATAATAGTCAAAGGAGGGAAAAATCACACAACCACATGCTGTATTTTTGTACTGTAATCAAATGAATAGCTCCTCAGTTTTTCACTTGTGTGTGTGGACAGGAAATTCAGCTTTTATAACTTTCAAATCTATTTTCTTTTCTTTTTGCAATTTCCAAATAAAATTTATCAAATTAGAAAAAAACAAAACAAAACTTTTATTCCAAATTGGGGACTAATGACCCAGAAGGATATGTTGTAGTTTTCCTTTTTTTTGTAAATATATATCTGAAAAGCTATTTCTGTACTGGGTCCAAGGCCTTTTTTCCTTTAAATAAATTTCCTTTATTCCTTTAACATAAATTGGCAGTGGAGGATTACTCCTCCCACCTGTGTGTAGTTTAAAAATAATAATACGAAAAGTTTTACTTTCTTTGAGTTTTGAGGGCTTGCACCCCTTTCATAGTAATTCTTGTAGTATATCTGTGGTGCATCTATGTGAGCATCTTTCTTCTTCTGCATCTGGTCTTTCTTGTTCCCTCCTCTGTAGGCACATTGATCCTAAGGAGCATGAGTTGGATGATCTCACACAATTTATGTTAAACTTTTATGAAAAATTTGAAATGCAGTTCTCACTTTTTCTCACTTCCAAATTCTTCATGTAAATTTTACTTACCATTAATCTAAACACTCTTCATTCATGTTAATGTTACTATTATGTTTTTCTCTATTAAAATGCAGATAATAGTGCCTCTCTCAGAGGGCCGTTACAGGATTAAATGGGCTAATATATGTAAAAGGTTTAAATAAGTGACTTGTATACAGAAAGTGCACAAGGTTGGTATATATTACTATTAATGCTATTGTTGCTATTATTACTATGATTATTTATATTTTAATCTTCTTCTAAACAAAGCAACTATATTAAAATTCATGCATAACAATGAAATCCACAATAGTAAACATGGTTCTAGCTTATGATATATCTATCTCATATGTATTTTTAATTCTTAGAAGGTCAAGAAACACTATGGCTGAGTTTGATTTCCTTTATTTTTCTATCTCCTCTGTGAACTCATAATGACCAGAGCTATGATCTTCAGTCTGGGCATTATGTCCTTATTTTGGGAGGACAGATCATATATTGTAGAAACAGTTTACATCCAGAATCATAGGTGGGGTGAAATAAATTTGCCACAGAAAACAGGCATTAACATGTAATTTTTATTTCTTTTTTAAAATAAACGTCACCTGAGCCACCGGGTTAGTAGATTCCATTGTACTTGGAACATTAGTTTGATACTCAGATTGATATTGAGACAAAAAATGCAGCCATAGGTTTCATCAAAGACTCTTCTCATGGAATGAAAATGCTTGAGGAATGGAAACAGAGCTTTCCACCTTCATTTGCTTTGTTTCCTGAATGATGGCTCATAGCTGAAGGATGGCTTGTGGGAAAACAGCTTCCTATGCCTGGAAACACCATGCAGACAGAAAGAGTGAAGGAGCCAGAAACAAAGGGAGGACATAGATGAGGAATGGAGTCATCACTATTTAATGAAAGACTTCCATTTCAAGACAATAGAGAGGAAAAAAGAGAGGAAGAAGGCAATATGTAACTCTGTTATAAATTAAAAAAAAAAAACCTGCTAGATAATCTATCTGTCTCATTCTCTGTGCATGGGCATATGTAAACATTAGTTTAAAAATGGATATTATCTTGGCTTAGAAGAGAATTGTGGCAATTACAAAGAGAAATCAGCCAAAACCCCACTTCAGGCCTAATCTCCTGTACATGCCTATGAGTGTGTATGTGTGTGTGTGTGTGTGTGTGGCTTCTCAGGTGGCACTAGTAGTAAAGAACCTCCCTACCAATGCAGGAGACATAAGAGATGAGTGTTCAATCCCTGGGTCAGGAAGATCCCCTGGAGGAGGATATGGCAACCCACTCCAGTATTCTTGCCTGGAGAACCCCATGGACAAAGGAGCCTGACAGGCTATAGTCTATAGGGCAGCAAAGAGTCAGACATGACTGAAGTAACTTGGTATGTGAATGTGTGTAAAAACTTAGAAGTCTAGAAGTGTCTTCATATAGCTTCGTTTTTGTTTAAATATGACAATTTTTAGGTTTTTCATGTCAGTGTACCATGGGCAGGTAGGCAACTAAAGTTTTTGGCATTCAACGAACTATAGGTGGTAGAATTTCTTATTTGAAAACCCAAAAATCTAAGCAAAAGAGGAAAGATTTATGTCAAATGTATTGATATTTCACTGTGAAAAAGAAGGCAAAGGAAGCATAGAGATACAGAGGTGAAACAATTAGAAATAGCAGGAAAATAGTTATCCAAAAAAAGCAAGTAAGAGTAGGAAGAAATGCTAAGGACCAGTTTAGGGCAGAGAAGGAAAGAACTGATTAGAGGTCTTACTGTTCCACTGTTTTGTTGTGCTTTTGCAGGGTTTTGTCAGGGAATAATGCTTAGAAACATGACTGACTTTTCTGGCCAAGATTAGAAAAATATATACTTACATGGAATACTATATGCTTACAATGCCAAAGAGAATGTGAGAATAGAACACTGTTTCCTTTAGATAGTCAATCATGTATGTGTCTTTAATTTTTCTCTCTGGCTCAGCACTACAATTTTGTTAAAGGACTTCCCCATATTAATTCCTGGGAACATGTCTGATACAACCAGTTTGTAGCCATAGCACAGCAAATAGACTGTCAAGCGCTTGCAGAGGAAAAAAAAACACATGAGAGCTAGAATATGTTCTCATGAAGCTGGGTCATAGTTTCTCTTCTGTATGATCCCTACCTTCTATCAATAGTGTGTGAATACCCATGCGTGTGTGTGGTGCCACTGAGGAAGGTCCTCTAACATGTCCATTGAGCACTACAGTTAGAAAATTTTAGCCACACAATGAGGGCAGAGCCATAGAGGTACTATACTTAGGTCATTGTGAACAGGAAATTAAAATCACAATTGCTTCAACAAGATTCATTCAAATCAAAGCCAGCCAGGAAAGCTAAAGGATGAGAAGATATCCTCTCTTTCTCCTAGTCTCATCTCCCTGGGAAAGGAGTCATTAATTGTTCATTACAGTGTATCCCATAATCTCCTTACCAGCCACACAGGAGCTATTTGTCTATGAGTACAATTTTGTCACGGTTTTCTTTAATATAATTTTACTATCACTCTTAAGACTCTTTGTTTCCTGTGTGTGCAGATAGAACTGAATTCTAGGCTTTTTAACGTGACAGGTATTTACTCATTAGATGTGACATATTTGTCACTGAATATAAACTAATCAGGCAAACCACAGCACTTTATCAATCCTGCTGCTGTTTCAATGAACCAGCTCCATTATGGAATGCCTTATTATCCAGAAAAATTTTTATCTGATAACTTTAACTGCCCACAATATAGCCAAAAATAAGGAAGCGTCAGAACATGTGGTATGCAACTATGGAAACACAGGTACTCTACAACTGTTGAAGTCTACCTGCGGAACTAACAGGTGCCATTTCACTAATTGTATTTGTGTATTGTGTATCTAACTGTATTTTACTAACTGTATTTGGGATGTGGTGAGCTAGAAACTAGGCAGGGAGTCCGTGAGGCTGCAGTAGTGAATATGGGGTGTGGTGAGTAGAAGGTGAAAGGAAAAAGTGACAGCTGGTAACAGCAGGAGGAAAATGACAAAACACAGAAAAAGTAGCCAATGGCTCAGACGGTAAAGCGTCTGCCTGCAGTGCAGGAGACCCGGGTTCGATTCCTGGGTCGGGAATATCCCCTGGAGAAGGAAATGGCAACCCACTCCAGCACTCTTGCCTGGAAAATCCCATTGACGGAGGAGCCTGATAGGCTACAGTCCATGGGGTCGCAAAGAATCGGACATGACTGAGCGACTTCACAACTTCACTAGGGTCACTTAATATCAGGGCACACAATCTTCCAGACCTTTCAGTCACTGAGCATTTTACTCCATTTTAGCATTGGGTGGTGAGAGCTGGGTATGATGTGACCCTCAGCATCAAAGGAAGGTTACATTCTTTTCAGTTGACTTAATTGAAGATATTAACAAAGTAAACAACACATTTAAAATGATTCATAAGTCAAATACTAACGAAATATTTTTGAAGCTTCATTATCCAGATGGCACACTAAAATACTATGCTTTTTATTAACGAGGATACATAGTTAAAGCTTTACTCCTCCATCTATTCTGGCACTCTACTGAATATCTGTGTTTCATCCCCTCATTTATTCATATGTGTGAAAGAGATATTGAAAACAGAGTAGCAGACAAGACTAAGTCTTCTTGATTCACTTTTCCTGCCCCTGAATTATCCAGTGACAGACATATCCTATTTTGTTTAATCACAAAGGAGCTCACTAAAGTTGAAATGATATATTCTTGAAGTTTCCTGAGAACTAGTGGGACCATGAATAATCTCCAATTCTTTCCTAATTGGAGCTTTAGTAGAGGGTCCCTGATGAAAAAGGAGTTCTGTGGCCTCTCACTGGAGCAGGGAAGGAGTATGGAGAAGGGGTGTGATTTGGTGAGTGTCCCCCTAAAGAAAGTAAAGGAAACAGCAGAAGGCTGAGTAGGCCAGCCCTCTGGTATGGCACAGCTTTCTCACAACAATGCCACATTGTGCTGTCATCATCTGTGTTTGCAGCTGTCTTCCCAATTACACAGGGAGTTCCCCAAAGGCTGCCATGGCAGCTTGTTTATTTTAAAGCCCTGGTTCCAGGTAGAGTGTTGAATCCAAATGTATTGAATCAAAAGAAATATTTTTCAGGGGTTCATATCTAAGAAGGAGAAATGGGAATGATAGATATAACAACTAAAAGTTTTACAGAATATATCAACAGGTGGTAACTTCTTCAATGTGTCATTTGAGTCCTCCTTCCTGTTTTACAGGTGTGATCTGCTTCCCTGGTCGTTCAGATGGTAAAAAATCTACCTGCAATGCAGGAGACCAGGGTTCTATCCCTGGGTCAGGAAGATCTCCTGGAGAAAGAAATGGTTACCTACTCTAGTCCTTAGAGGAGGAAATGGCAACTCAAACCAGTATTCTTGCCTGAAAAAATTCCATGGACAGCGGAGCCTGACAGGCTGCAGTCCACAGGGTCGCAAAGAGTCGGACACAACTGAGTAACTGAACTGAACAGGAACCCACTCCAGTATTCTTGTCTGGAGAATTCTATAGACAGAGGAGCCTGGTGGGCTACTGTCCACGGGGTTGCAGTATCGAACATGATGGAGCGACTAACACTTTCATTTTTTTTTCTTTTTTCTGCAGCGAAATTCAAAGGCCTCTGTTCTTATTTTGGGGGTTAAATTGGATACAAGAGCTGGGGTGCTGTGTGTCTTCCTGCAGCCACTCTTTATGGGAAAGGACTCAAAAGTGACAAAGAGGGTCAAGGAAGATTTATGATAGAAACTTTGGCTTTCAAGGTTTTTCTTGATTTGGCTTGGAACTCTTTCCAGTTTATACATCTCCCATAAGGTGCTTACCATTTCTGTTGTTAAACTGAAATTCAGTCCATCTCTATGTTTTCACGTGTCCATCCTCCACCTGTCCTCAGCAACTCATTAGTAAATAGTTAAGACTTCATATTTCTAAACTTTCATCATAATGGAACACTGGGATCACTGTTTACCTAATTTATTGTGGAAAAGGCAGCAATAAATGCTGTTGATGCCAGTAACAACAGCAGTTCATGCTTATTACATACCATACACTTATTTCTGGCCATGTACTTATTACTCATTAAGCACATCACAGGCTTAATCACATCTAACCTTTGCCACCATATATTTTACTGTTATCATTCTTTAAGATGAGGAAACAGTCTTACAATGAGAAGTTAAGTAAAGCTTCCAAGTAAGTGATGGAGCTGGAAGCTGAAGCTGAGGTATCTGAGTCCAGAGATTATGTCTTACTAAAATTATTAGCTAATAATCCTTAATAAATGGCACTATCAATTTTTTTAAAAAAAGGTTTGAATGATAGCTTTAGTTTTGTAGATGTTACTATCCATAAACAAAGGGAAATCATTTTCTCTAATATTTTTCAAGGTGTGAAATAAAATGAAAACTGTTGGACAGATAGAAGGAAACTAGAGAGAATAACTGCACCACGTACTTGCAAAATACGATCCCCTTCTCGAATTCGGCCGTCTTTTGCAGCGATGCTGTTTGGATCGACCTGTAAGGGAGAGGACACAGTGTCAGCTGGATATGCAATATCGTCCCCAGAAACTTAAATGTCTTTGTAAATATGGTTCATGTTTTTCTATTGAGTTATAGGGGGCATGCCAAATTTTTCTCTGTCAACTGATTCTAAAAATGTTAATGAGCTATTTTAGAATTAATCATAATAAAATTAAGGAGAACGACGCCCAATTTGATCTGTAGACCACTTTTCTCTCCCTCCCTCTCTTTCTTTCATTCTTCCTTTTATCCTTTCCCCCTTTTTTATTTTATTTTTTTTTTACAGTTGTTCACTCATTTCTGTATCCCAACTGTCAGATGTTGTTTTCAGCTGACATGATCCTCACATGATGTTAATATCAGAATTCTCTGGACCCAGGAAATGTACTTTCTGCTAGGGTGATTTTTAAATCCTGCCTTAGCTGTCTGAGAAAACCTGAAAGCTATATTCTTAAGTCCATACTTATTAAAGGGATTTCTGTGTTATGATCACACAAATTTATAAAGGGATTTATAATCTATGTAGCTCAAAAAGTGAAAAAAAAAATCCTACCCATGCAGATTATTACTAGACCCTACTTTACATGTAGGGTAAAGTATATTAACTATCATTTATTTTAGAATAAATAGATATTTAAAGCTCTTTTAAGAGCTTATCCACACTTTAATTGGCCAAACTTGAGTGATGACTTACTGTTCACGGGAGGTAATTTCATCTAGGACACATTTCACATGATGGCTTCCAATCATTTATTGGAGCTTATTCCAGCAAAGCCTTTTTTTTTTTTCTTTAAGCAAAATATTTCAAGTGTAGCATAAGCTTGATCCATCCTATCCAGATGTTAGATATTACTTTTCTAATTAGGTAGTACCACCCAATAAATGAGTTTTAAGTGATCAGTCAAGAACAAAAGATGCTCTTGTGGCTTTTCTTACTATTCCTGAAGCACAAAGTTCCAAAGCTGACATGTTTAAATTGTAAACAGAGACTTACCTGAAGGCAATGATGGATAATTAATTAATTGTATCCTATTTAGAAGCCATTCACAATTTAAAACTTTGTCTTCAGAACTATAATCAAACTATATTAAAATTCTGTATTTATACTTCCATACATACTATAAAAGATAATTCTGCATATGTTGCCTTATTCTTCCTCACCATAATCAGAGGGGTTTTCATAGTTGTTTATTTAAGAGAGGTATATATGCAAGTCAAATATTCTCTGGAAATTTTTTCACAGTAAGAACGAGTCAGTAGATTTTTTGGTAAAGTGATAAAGATTAACATTTATATTTATAGAGTTTCATAATTTTCTAAGTGCATTATCTTTTCCTAGTCTAAAACCTCTATGAAAGCAGTATTAAAAGCATTGTTGTATTGAATTTCTAGTTAAGGAAGCTGAAGCTTTGTAAGTTATATAATGTTTTCAAGGTCATGGCCAAGAAAATTTGAAATAGCACAGGAGAGCAATTAGTATTTAGTTTGTCTAACCTCTGGGTTCATGCACATACATATAATATGCATGATTTCACATATATATGTGTGTGTACATATGCATATGCAGGAATTAGATAACATGTATACACATATGTGCTTGCGTGTACATATGTGATTTTTAATCATATCTGCATACATAATACCTTACTACTTCTCATAAAATGATTCTTTTGGGAGTTTCAAAAATCACCTATAATAATAAACTTAGCTTCACTTTTTTTCAAAATAATTTAACACTGAAGGTATTTCACATTTAAGTACTTCACTTTTTCAATTGAAGTATAGTTGATTTTATTCTTTTTTATATTCTTTTCCATTGTAACTTATTATAGGATATTGAATATAGTTCCCTGAGTCAATACCTCACTTTTTGAAAGTGATTATGTGGTTGAATAAAACAAACTAATGGATGCATTTCTTGGCTATGATATTCAAATTTATCAGTCTTCAGCAGAGTAAAATATTAGATTTTTTATTTAGATTTAAAATATTAGATGTGAATATTCGATTTAAAACAATTAGTGAATGTGATTGCTAACAAGTCAGATAAAAGACACAGCAGGAATGGAAGGACAAATATTTGCTGATCAAAAACTTTGCCTGACTTCCTGTATACTTATGGGACTTTATTCAAATTTAGACAATGTTACCATTTTTGCACTCTTTCTTACTAGGATTATGCAGTGAAAGCATCCACATTAAATAAACTGATAATAATTGCATTACTTGGGCAACATAATTTACTTCTTTAATTGAAAATGACAAGTATTGGAACATGGCCAGTTCTTCACATCAAGCCTCCCAAGGATTTTCTCATTGTGAGTCATTTCACTCCATTGCTCGCCGTCTGCCTCCCCTAATCTCTCTTCCATGCCATTTCTTACCTTGCTGACATAAATGCCGGTGTCTTCTTCATCATCCGTTCGGTAACAGACTGTCAGACCCAGCTTCTCTTGACTGCTAACACGACACAACTCGACCTCCTGGGAGAAAAACACAGAGACCGACATTTATCTCAAAGAGAAATCCCACAGCAGGATGCAGAACTCACTGACATTCTCTGGGTCATCCTGGGATGTTTTCACAACTATTACCTGACATTTGAATTAACCTATGGTACCAAAATCCTCAAAACTCACTCCCAACATATATATCTGTATGATCAGGCCAACATTTAAAATTTTCATTATAAAGCTGGAGATGCACATTTTTTTGCATTGTCATAAAACAAAAAACTCACAAATGATGTTCAAATAAAATATGTATAAATCAATAATGTGGAATCAAGAAAATTCTTGAGAATGTCAATGTAGGTAGCAAAATGTTTATAAAACTATTCAGAGTTCCTGTCTTTTTATTTTAATAAAACAAAATAAAATTAAAAAAAAAAGAACTGGACTCTGCATCAATTCTTCTTTTGAGTTCTATATATGATGATAATCAGAGTTTTGTGTAGCTAGGCCAAGGTTTTCTATTATCTTCTAACAACTCTCAGCCTTGGAAAGAAATGGGTTCGTCCAGGCTGCAGCAAGAGACATCAACAGTCATATGGGCAGAGGCAATGATTCAAAATGCAGCAGTAAATGAACAAGGAATCACATTTACTGAAACACATGGCTAAGGGGCTTGAAATGTCAGTCCTTAGGTAATGTATATTGAATCTGTTTCCTGATTTATGTTCAGTAAAATAATAATAAATTTCAGTGTATTTCATTTTTATATAATGAAATAGACTTGTACTGCTCTCAGAAGCAGATGACTTTAGAATAAATTGCATAATTCCAAACAGTAAAACACCAATTGGTGCTCTTATCATGGAGAACGTGTTCCTATTGGATGGAGCATATAAGGCCCCTTAGTAAATAATCAGATGAGGAAGAGCAGAATAAATTTAAACTGGAAATAACCAAATGACCAAATCTAGACCAAGTTTCTAAAACTCAGGTTTTGTGGGAGTTATGCATTTGTCTGTCTTGCTTAATACTCTTTTTCACTAGGGCCTAGAACAGGGCCAGTCTCAGTGTGGGATCTCAGTCCATGATGGTTGAAGGATAACGGCTTTTATTTCAAAACATGTCTGAGTGTAAACCAATTTTTTTTGTAAACCAATAATCAATCTTTCCTCTTTAATTGGAGATAGATTTTGTGTGCATGCATTGAGTGTGTGTGTGTGTGTGTGTGTGTGTGTGTGTGTATGTGAATGAAGGGAATAAAGTTTAATATGGTATCCATTATCTCAAGTAGTTACCAGGACTAAATAAAGAGATACTCACTCAATTTCAAATTAGAGAATATTTCCAGTACACGCTGCTACATTTAAAGAAATATCTTCCATTTTAAATTTGTATTTCACTGAAGGACTTGTCATTGGAAAATAACCATTTATTTTAATGACATACTACAAACCATATGTTTCTACTTGCCATAGGTAAATCCTTAACAAGGACAGACTGTCATAAGCTCCAGTGACCAACAATTTCACAGCTAACAGCAAATAAAAGAAAATTTAAATCATGCATCTTGAGACATGTACTACAAATTGGTGAAGTACATGAAACCATGACCAATGCTGACTTTCCAGCTGGTGGACAAAGATACTCTAAATTACACTACAGGACTTAAAAAGGGCATGGCATATGCTGAACAACAACAAAAAAACTCTTTTCACCTAGAGGAAAAATAGGAAACAGTGACACGTTTTATCACCAGCAGCAAAAAGTATACACTCATGAAGGGCATTTTCAAAACTGGCAACAATTAATGCCTCCAGAGGGAAAGAATACTTAACTAAAACTGTAACATTATGAAGGAATTACAGCAACAAAAGAGCTCTAATTACAGCAAAGAAGTATATACAGTTAAGGAGTAAAGAAGTTTGTGATTCCTAAGAGGCCTACAAGGAAATCTAAACATCCCATAAAGAACTTATGGGATGAAAGTGGGAACTTAAAATTAAAGCAAATGTGGAGCTGAAATCCATTGACTTTCTTTGTCCTTTCCAACAGCACAAGAGAAACACCCCACGTTGCGGGAAGTCATCTCCAGAGGGAAGTGTTCTTTTTCTGAGTGTTTTCTCTGCATTCTCAATGGTGTACTATTGTTTTGGTGTTTGTTTAAAAGACGCATATCTAAATATCCTGTAATAAATGTGGAACCAATCTATTAAAACAAAAAGGGCAAAATCACCCATACAATATCAATATTGCAAACCATTTAATAAGAATCACAAGGAAACGGAGATCTGAGAAACCAAGGTCATGTTGAATCTAAGCAAAATTGTGAAGCAGGCCTCGAAATTACCCACAGCACCTTTGTTTTCAATAACATCTCCTCCCCTGCCCTTTTAAGGTACTGGACACCCTGCTTCTATTTATTTAGCTTCCTGAAGTTCCTAAGGTCTGCTTACCTATGAAGCCATCAGTATTCAGGTTTGTCATCCTAATTACCTCCTAGCAAAACCTGGCCCTTGGTATCATCTTCCATTATCTCACAAGTAGCTCTTGAGAGATAAAGACAATTGATAATAAATATTTCCTAAGGCGATCATTATTAATAATTTTTTTAGATGTTGTCCCATTCAGTGTTTGGTTTACACCAATAAAGACTGAGCATACAATTCTTATTACAAGCCTTAATTCAAAGGACTGAACTTATGGAAGTAAGATTCCAGGCTCTGAAGAAGACTCAAGTGAGATTTCCTGCAGCCCACAAACCACCTAACACCAGCCTCAAGAGTGGACTTGCAATTCTTTCTTTGGTTGAGAATGTTTCAGGTGTTGCATATTTCATATTGGTACACAGAAGCATACACTTTAGAATCAAAGTTTCTTTAATTCTATGACCAAATAATTTATAAGCCGCTAGCAGCTGTAGACCATTTTGTTTGTATGAGGCAAAGGTGGCATTGTAAAGGCTGCTTATCTGAAAGGAATCCTCCAGCCCAGGTTTCATTTAGTATTCTCTTCACAATGCACACAAGCCTCTGACTTCTGAAGAAACAACCTCCTGGTAATAGAGAATGTTTTCCCTAACAACTTTCATGCCTTTCCCTCTGTCACGAGGAAGCTGTTTGATGAAAAACATAAAAGTGAAATGCTATCTCTGTACATTTTCTTCGCGAAGACAATTCTCGGGCATCTACAAATCAAAGCCAAGCCCGCCTGGATGGCACTGCCAACCATCCATAACGCATTTGCGACTAGAGTGGAAGAATCACTTCATACACCTGGTGAAACCACATTAATTTTGGCTTAAATGTGCTTTAAGATCTTACGTTCTGGGAATATGTATAATCCCTTCAAAAATCATGCCATAATATTTAATCCTGTGAGAAATTGATTATGAAGGTTGAGGGGGGAGTAAGAGATTAAAGTTAGTTAGTAGAGTTTACTGTGAAACATCCTTCGAATTGTAGAAAGAATGGGATTTTTATATAAATTGGTTGCACTACAGTGCTGTGAAAATTTTATATTTTTATGATTCAGTCTCAGGTGGAACAAGGAAGTTAAAAAAAAATAAACACACTTTTCCTTTTTAGATGGAATTCTCGTATTGGAAGATCTGAGGCTTGAAGCTGCCTGCAATGTCCTTTTATTGGACTATAATTGCTTTACAATGTTGTGTTAGTTTCTGCTGTACAACAATGCGAATTTAAGCAAATTGTTTCTACACTCTAGAGAGCTTGAGGCCCATGGCATGAGTGAGAAAATTCAGAGGCAATCAGTACTACGGGGCTTCCGCTGAGGCTCAGTGGTAAAGAATCCACCTATAATGCAGGAGCTGCATGAGACATGGGTTCGATCCCTGGGTCGGGAAGATCGCCTGGAGGAGGGCACAGCTACCCACTCTAGTATTCTTGCCTGGAGAATCCCATGGACAGAGGAGCCTGTCAGGCTGCAGTCCATAGGCTCACAGAGTCGGACATGACTGAAGCAACTTAGCACAGCATGGCAATCAGTACTACACAAGTCAGAATGAAAACCAGGGCTAGACAGGATGGTCACCAATCCCAGTTGACAATCCAGAGATGGGGTCTAGTGTGTTCAGTTTTCTTTTAATTTTATTTCCTTTTTATTTATAAGACAACATGTGCTGTGTTGTGCTTAGTTGCTCAGTAATGTCCAACTCTTTCTGATCCCATGGACTGTAGCCCGCAAGGCTCCTCTGTCCATGGGGCATTCTCCAGGCAAGAATACTGGAGTGGGTTGCCATGCCCTCCTCCAGGAGATCTTCCCAACCCAGTGAGAGAACCCAGGTCTCCCTCAATGTAGGCAGATTCTTTGCCATCTGAACTACCAGGGAAGCCCAAGAATACTGGAGTGGGTAGCTTATCCCTTCTTCAGGGGAACATCATGACGCATGAATTGAACGGGGGCCTCCTGAATTGCAGGCAGATTTTTTACCAGCTGAGTTACTTGGGAAGCCCCATAAGACAACGTATCAACTATTTTATCAACTTAGCTTTAATCATATATAACTTTCTTAAATTTTGTAGTGTTGTTTACTAACTAGTGAAGTACCACACTTAGTTGTTCCAAGAAGGTCTTTATTTAAAATGAATTAAGTGGGAAATATGAAAACTTTAACCTCTACATCCATGAGAAGCTTAGATACTCTACTATGGAAAAATTGTTTCGATTCACTGTCTCCTGGATAGTGAAAATCAGGAACAAAGTTCAATAAGAAATAAACAAAAAACCTCCTGAAATACTCAATTTGCTGTCACATTTCAGGTTTGGACACCTCAACTCCAAACATTCATACAAATTACTGCAACTAGTAACTAAGTCTGGAGAGGGCAATGGCAACCCACTCCAGTACTCTTGCCTGGAGAATCCCATGGACGGAGGAGCCTGGTAGGCTGCAGTCCATGGGGTCGCTAGGAGTCGGGCACGACTGAGCAACTTCACTTTCACTTTCACTTTCATGCATTGGAGAAGGAAATGGCAACCCACTCCAGTGTTCTTGCCTGGAGAATCCCAGGGACAGGGGAGCCTGGTGGGCTGCTGTCTATGGGGTCGCAGAGTCAGACATGACTGAAGCAACTTAGCAGCAGCAGCAGCAGCAGTGACTAAACCACATTTTGTAGAGATATTAGGATAAAAGTGAAACACATGGTCTTGTCTTTGCATTGACACCTTTATCTCACCACTGAGATGAAGTGAATGGTTGGTAAGGACTCAACCACTTTCCCTTCTTGATGATGATGTTGCAAAATATAGGCAGTATTTAGCCCCCAGTTTCCTTGTTCTTAGAGACTTTCTCTTTCTGGATCCTTTGAGAAATAAAGGTGCCACATTTTCCTTGACCCAGACTGTCTCCTTCTCGTGGCCTCTGAATTGCCTTAGGAAGTCTTAAATTACCCATTTGGAATAAATTTTACACCTTAACAAAGAAAAAGATGTTAATTTTACTTACACTTTTAACTGAGGAAGGGAATGGATTCATGAGGCCAGTAATTGAGCCCATGTCATGAAATCTGGACCAGAAATAGAAATGGGAAACTTAACATCAAGGTGAGTGTGAGCAGTGGTTTGTTTCATTCTGCTCTGTCAGTTACAGAGTCAGGCCAGCTTCATGCACACCTGCCCTTTAATGGGCTTTCACTCAGCCCTGCTCTGTCTGCATCAAAGCACAAAGACAGGGGAGGAAACCACAGAGACATGCTGGTTACATCAGACATGTTTTTCCCCTTATTTTGAGCTTGTGCCTTTTGAGAAAGCTGCACTCGTTTTTAGATATTAGGATCATATAGTTTACCTTTGTAACCCTTGGTTTTTCAGAGTTGACACTTGAGATTTGAACAAAACATTAAATGATCACTTATTAGCTTATAAATGGCAGCAATGCTAAATATCCATAGTCATTTTTTGTCTATGTTTTGTGATTTGTATGTTAGCTCTTGGCTGGTCTCCATCAAAATAATTCAACATATCGTAGCAATCTATGGAAAAGACTACTCCAAAATGTTATCTCCATAGTTGCTTTACTTCTAAATTATCCACTTTAGCATTTCATGCTCTGATCAGCTCAGATACTCTTCCATTCCCACTCCAGCATTTGTGCTCTCTCAGGGGACCTTGAACTAGTTGACTTTTCACTATCAATAATTCCCTTATGCCCTCTCCTCTCTCCTTGCCCAGCTTGAAACTGCAGTTAGTAATGATACTCTTTTAAAATTCCAGAACCCCCTCATTGTTCTCTGCCTTCACCGTATCACCCAGCAAAGGTCAATCACTGTTAAGCCCAACTGTTCACTCCCTTGGGTTTTCACCTAAATGGCTGCAGTATCGTCCTGGAGGAAAAGGCACAATCATGCAGACCACATGGACTGCTTTCACTGTAAATTCATTCCCACAAAACTCAAATGGGCCATCAACACTGGTAGACAATCCCATATGCTTCCCTTGTGAAGCTGCTCTTCTTTCTTCATAATTTTTCCAATAAAATATGCCCACTCTCAGCTGATGGCCTCCCATCATACTTCACAGGATACTAAGAGATTCTTATTATGTCAACTTTGCACTCTCCCAGATGAGTATTTTGCACTCCCTTTCTCTACAACTGTGCTATGGTGTCTTCTCTCTCTCAACTCATAGCCAATCATTCTATTTCACACTTTGTGGGGAAAAAAAATAATCCATGAGATGGAAACTGCTACATCTTCTCTCCATTCAGCATATTAATCTAAATTCATCTGTATCCACCCTGTAGAGTAGAAACCCCACAATAATGATGATCCACTCTAGGTTGAGGGTAACTGACAGAATCAAATAAAAAATCTTGGAAGACATAATAGAATAGACTTGGTGTTCACCAAGCCTGAATTCCCAAGCAGAGAATTTTGACCAGAGATAGGGAAAGCATGACATGTTAGATGAGCTTTAAGTAGTTAATGTATGTGAAGCTAAGGGTTGAAGATTGGAGTGGGTGAGAGTTCATGGTGAAAAATAAAACTGGAAAAGTGGCAAGATCATGGAACAATGACTACACTATATTAAGTAATTAGATCTGCAAAAAAGTAAAGAAGACTAACTGAAAAGGAACTAACATAGTCTGATTTGCAGTTTGGAAAATGGCTACAGCAGTAGCTTGGCCCATGAGTTGTAGGGGTTAAGAGATGAGCACACAAGTGGGGAATGTTATCAACACATGAAGGAGAAGGTAAGGGTTTGAATGCCAACTATGTCAGTCCTTAAACACTGTTACTTTTATTGATGAAGAAAATGAAGCATAGAGATAGGTTAAGTAACTTGCCCAGAGACATGCATTTAAATCAGAGGCAGAGCTGAGATTCAAGTCCTAATTGAAGGAGTCAACTTCAGTTCTCAACAGCTCCTTCCTCTGTTTCCATATATAACTCGTTCTCATTTTTCTGTTTCCAGCTTAAATAATATCCTGGGTAGTGCCCCTCTCCATCACTCTTTCTAAAGCAGGGTCTTTAAGGTTCTCTACAGAAATTTCACCGATGCTTAGAAACCTCTTGACAACTATGATTATTTATTCATTTTTATTAGCAAATTTCTGTTTTGTTAGATTGCTTACTTTTTATTGTCTGTTCCCTTTACTATCCTATAAGCAGGTATTTTATGTAGTGTTTTTCATATCCCACAAGCCTTAGATATGAATCAAACTCTTGAGGACAGTGCCATGCCATCTTCACTGCATTCCTAATGCCAGCAAAATCTGGGAACTTATGAGAAGACCCACAGGCATCTTTTGGATGAGCTACCTACTATTGTGAAGTTGGATATAGACTATAATTGCTTTGGCATATTTGTGCCTCAGTATAATTGTATTTAATTAAGTAGAATATATTCAGAAAACTGTTCAAACAATAAATGTGACTTATTCTCTTATAATCTCTGCCAACAAAATAATCAGAGCGAGCTGGAAAAATAAAGCAAAATTAACTATAAAGTACAAATTCTAAGAATTTCTCTAGCACATTTAGTGTGTATTCACTTTATTCACCTGATACTTTCTTAACACCTGCTATGTACCAAGGCCCATATTTAGCACTGGAAACTTTTATATACCAAACATTGTGATAAATGTTTTGGGAATAATGTCACATTTAGTTTTATAAAAATATGATAGGCTAATATAGTGCATTGTAGTTATTTATGATCCAACCAGCATTCAATTACTTTCTTTTCGGAAACATTAACCCATATTTCTTGTGCAGAATTGCATCTTCTTCTTTCTTTATCTGCTTGTTTATTCAATGCTGATTTCAGCTTTGGGAGCAGTCATGTGACCCAGATATCAGTCAATGAGTGTATTTTATTCATTAACTGTAATGATCATTTTAAGAATGGATATTTGATAGAGTTTAATTAAGCCCATCAATATCAGGCCTGAGACCTTTGTTGAAACTATTGAGAAAAGAACACTTGTCTTTCCTATTGTACTTGAGCCTACAAGACTATAGGAACAGCTCAGATCTTCATTTTCCTACAATATGTAGACCCTAGGAATAAATTCAGCAAAGAGGAGGTAAAAGCCAAAAGATGGAAAGATTGAAATTTAGTAGCATCATTTGAGCCCCTGGATCAAGTTATGCTTGAAACAGGATCTTCTGGAATTTTCAACTCAAAAAGTTAATACATCTATTTTTCCTCTTAAGTATCTGTTTTGGGTCATCTGTTTTTTTGGATCCGAGTCCCAATTGATATTGGAAGATGTTACAAATTTCATTTTACATATAAAACAATTCAGGATCAGTATTTAGTAACTTACCTAAGGTTACTTAGCAACTATTTGTCTGAGTCAGAAATTGAACACACTTTTTTTCTTTTACTCTGAAGCTTGTTTTTTCAATCAATACACTCTTATAGTTCAACAATGATTTAAAAGCTCATTGTCAAGACTGAGGCTTAAATACATAAAGAACTCACAAAAGTGCAAAGACATACATGGTAAAAGATAGATGAGATGAGGCAAGTGTCAAGAGATGAGCCAAAAGAGGGAAAGTTCCAGAGAGAAGCTACCTTCATGCAGAGGGTGAGAAGATCAGTGCAGCTATTGCAAAGGGTGCTTATGGGAATATGAAGAGAGGATGCCAAGAGAGTTAAGTTAGGACCAAATTCTAAAAGGTCTCATGACAAAAATACTGGGCAGAAAACAGAGAGGGAGGCCAACATGCAAAATTTAGAGTGTTTCATATTCTATAAACAAAGAATTATGAAACTAAGACTATTGAAAGAAAGGATTTGATTTTTTAGCATTCAGCTGAGGCAGATGCATAAATTTATTCTATTTTATTTTCAAAACAGATTAAGTTTTGAGAAAATTAATATAATTATAATTTATTTCACTGGATTATTTGGAAGGAAATTCTAGACACAACTTAACTTATCCTCCAACTTTTATTAATAGAAATGACTTCCCCACATTCACCCAATAATTTAGTGGCAGAGCTAAGATAGAAGCCAAGTCTCCTAACATTTATTCAATCACCCTTAATAACTGTTATCATGTTGGTTCTTATATTATTCCTTGAGAAATTCTCATCTGGGATGGTAAGTTGGGGTGTGCATGGAGAAGAGTGTTTTGGGATGGGAAAATCATTGCAAGAAATTAGAGAAGCTGATGGAGGTGGGTTATGAAGGTGAAATGTGTGGAAGCAGGAACAAGATTGACCAGTGATGTTAGCTGTAAGGTAAATTGAATCATTGCTGGGCTGGATGAATCACTAGTTGGGATCAAGCTTGTTGAGAGAAATATTAACAACCTCAGATATGCTGATGATGCCATTCAAATGGCAGAAAGTGAAGAGGAACTAAAGAGTTTCTTGATGAGGGTGAAAGAGAAGAGTGAAAAAGCTGCCTTGAAACTCAACATGAAAAAAGGATCATGGCAGCTGGTCCTGTCGCTTAATGGTGAATAGAAGGGGAAAATTGAAAACAGTGACAGATTTTATTTTCTTGGGCTCCAAGATCACTGTGAACCATGACTGCAGCCATGAAATTGAAAAGACGCTTGCTCCTTGGAAGGAAAGCTATGAAAAACCTAGACAGTGTATTAAAAAACAGAGACATCACTTTGCTGACAAAGATCCGTATAGTCAAACCTATGGTTTTTCCAGTGGTCATGTATGGATGTGAGTTGGACCACAAAGAAGGCTGAGTGCTGAAAAACTGATGCTTTCGAATTGTGTTGTTGGAGACTTGTGAGAGTCCCTTGGACTGCAAGGAGATCAAACCAGTAAGACCTAAAGGAAATCAACCCTGAATGTTCTTTTAGGGTTGGAAAAGGACTGATGCTGAAACTAAAGCTCCAATACTTCAGCTATCTTATGTGAAGAGCTGCTTCATTGAAAAGACCCTGATCCTGGGAAAGATAGAAAGAAGAGGACAACAGAGAATGAGATGGTTAGACAGTATCGCTGACTCAATGGACACAAATTTGAGCAAACTCTGGGAAATAATGGATGACAGAGAAGCCTGGTGTGCTGCAGTCCGTGAGGCCACAAACAGTCGGACACGGCTCAGTGAGTGAACAACAACAACAAACTGGATCAGTGTGCTAGCAGAGAAGGGCTTGCGTTGACTTTTTCTTAGAAGTATTCTTTCAACCCTTTGTGTCTACAGCAGATTTAAAAAGAAGAAACAGCACACAAAAATTTCATACACAAGTGTTGTTCATTCTCTGAAAGCCTCAAAATGCCTATTGCCATTTTCATAGTAGGTGTTTCACCTGGTCCTGCTGTCTTTCGTGTATCTCTACTTCTGGCAATTGTAAGCTATCTTGCCTTTGAATTGCTGAAACTAGCTTTTTCAAAAGAAAGTGTTAACAGCATTTCTTTGATATTAACCATGTGCATTCTGAAAAGTAAATAGTTGAAAAGGCCAGGGAGACCCTTTGTATCATGGTAGTCCCTTGTTCAATGGCTGTGCTTCTTGGTAACATTTACCAGCATGCTTTCAATCTGGCTGTGTTTTAAGTAAAGGAGATCTGAAATGCTGTTTCAGGGTAAAAAAAGAAATCATTTTGAAGAGGCAGGCATTTACTTGAGAAAGACAAAATGTCTTTTACCGAAATATAAGACAACTATTGCTATTTCTGGGTAATAAAGTGAGCATATTAAAGGAATAAAAGTACAATCTACACGTTCACAAAATGATCCTAAGGAGCACCTAAAAATGAGCTGAGTAAACAGGGACTGAAATAGGTTATAAATATCAACACTGGGTGACGAAGAGTTATCAGTGCTTTATGTAAGAGAAAACAATGTCATTTGGGAGCCAAAATATTGGAAGACCTGTTGAATATTTAGTACAGGAATCGAGACATTGCCTATCCCTTGACAAGTATATATGGCTAAGAACAAAGTGGCAGAATGAAGAGCTAGAGGGCTATGGTCTAAGAAAACCCAGGAAGGCGTATATTTGGCTTTGGTGAGTAGGGCTCAAATGCCCATTCCAAAGGGCACAGAGTTTAGTAGAGACGGTAGATTTATTGTGAGCTTGAGTGCGTGTGTGCTGTCACTTGAGTCGTGTCCACCTCTTTGCAATGTTTGGACTGTAGCCCTCCAAGCTCCTCTGTCTGTGGGATTCTCCAGGCAAAATACTTGAGTGGGTTGCCACGCCCTCCTCCAAGGGATGCTCCCATCCCAGGGATTGAACCCACAACTCTTATGTCTCCTGCATTGGCAGGGGAGTGCTTTACCATTAGTGCCACTTGGGAAGCTCCATTGTGAACTTGAGCTTAAAGGAAATGATCTGGGGCATGATAGCGAAACTACTTTTTGAACTCGAATGGTGATATTAATCTAAATTTATCAGATAATATTCCATTTTTCATGCTCCATTTTGGGACAATATACTGATAGGCAATATAATATTTTTTTTACTAGTAATAGTGCAATTTTTTTTTACTATTTTCTTCAAGGTAGGGAAATAAATTACAAAACTTACACAAAAACTATGAATATTTTACATTGTAAAACATACAATAAATTTGTGTATCTGAAAGTGGGTCAAAGGAAAAATTCTTTTATATTATTACATTTTTATACCTAATATTTGAGACCTTGATTGAAAATATGATAAAATAATGAATTAAATTTTCTTCTAACTAAGAAAATCCAACATATCCTCTGCCTTACCATGATCATTCAAGAATATGATACTTTATTCAAGCATCTGATGGTTAGTAAGCAACTTGTTCCACAAGATTAATTATGAAAAGATGTTTGGTGTCCCACATCTCCAGATTAGTATGACAGTGTATAATAATAAAAAATTTCTTTTTAAATATATAGTAATTGTAGGTAACAGGTTGATCCTGATTTCAGCATTTATTTCATATTTGATAGGTTCTATGGTTTGCCACTGGCCATTATCCCAAAGTGTTCAAAGAATTTATATGTTAGCACAGATTTTAGATTTTTCCTTTCCTATCCCTTCTTTTTGGAGCCAGATCTCCTAGTGATTTTTTAAAGGCCAGTCTGTTACGATACATAAAATGCATTGCATCTTTATTGTCCTGGCAATAAAACTCTAATAACATGCATTAAAACCAATTAGTAAACCCAAATATCTTCTGATTTAATGAATGAGAAAAGGAGAATGTACATTTATCTATTTCAGATATTATACATTGAGTTCCAGACTGGGAGACGCCCGTGTCTATGTTGACACAACAGAAATTTGTCAATCCTTCTCAGAATTTCTCTTTATTTGAAAAGCATTCAGGAACTTTTACAGCATATGTTATTAAGGAAACATAAAAGGAAGATTAACAAAGTAGATGAAGAGGGGAAATAAATAAACCTGTTGACAAGATGAACTTTATTTCCATCAGCTGGTTATTGGAGCAGGAAATGCAGGCTTTTCTAATGAGACACTGGGCTATGACTGCGATTTTTTGTCTAAGCTATTTTATAGTGGGTGCTAGGGAGATTTTCCTGTGGTCATCAAAACAGGAAAATGCACAAGACTTTTAAACCTGTCAAGATCCCATGAAAGTTATAATGATTGTTCCCAAATTATTTTTTCCTGTTTGGTAAAGTAGAACTTTCATATCATCAAATGTGTTCACATTACCTCCATAGATATTTCTGATCTAACTGAAGAAATTAAACCCTAAAAAGAGATCTGTTACAAAATATAACAAAAGGTTTAACATGTAGAAGTTAAAGCTTTGCATTTTTATTCAACATTTTTACTTTTTCTCCAAAAGCTCAATATAACTTGGTGACTTTTATAAAAAATATTTTCTTAAATCAAGAAGTAAGGTATGCATTTTGAAACACCCAGTCTTAGAAAGAGCTTCCCTCGTGGCTCAGACAGTAAAGAATACGCCTGCGATGTGAGAGTCCTAGGTTCAATCCCTGTGTCGGGAAGATCCCCTGGAGAAGGGAATGGCAACCCACTCCAGTATTCTGGCCTAGAGAATTCCACGAACACAGGCTACAGTCTGTGGGGTCGCAAAGACTCAGACATGATTGAACGACTAACACTTTCATTCTTGGAAAGGAGAAAGTTCATTTGGGAGGGGTGTACATTTTACACATTAGAGCAGCTTTCTCAAAATGTACGTAACATTATTTGCAGGTATAATTTCATGTATACGTATTTCCTAAGTTTGGTCATTCTATACCTACAGGATTTATGTTAACAATGAACTGTAATGTTTATCACATATTATCCTATGATCTATTTTTTAGATGCAAAATAAATAATGGTATGGACTTTTCTGAGCTTATAAAGTTGCATAAGAATGCATATAGTCTCACATATATTTATCAATTATTATTGTAGATGGTATAATTTCCCCAATGACTCACACATAGTGTATACTTGTATATTTATGTAACCATGATGCCAGTTTGTGGAATTTAGAGCAGTAGTATTCTATCATATTGGATAGACATTTAAATAAATAACGATCAGATCAATTTAAATTATTTATTTAATTTACATATTTATTTATTATAATATTTTACATTATTTGGCCAAATGCTTTACGAACTGCTTTTCCTTTGGGCTTCTGAAAAGTAGACATGTTCTCTGTTGTTAATGAGATCAGTCTGGATATTTTGACCACTTAAAAATTAATTTCCATCATTGCATTATGTATTCTGCAGCCTGATTTGATAACTACATACAAAAACATGAATCATCAACATTAGTCTGAAGTATATCAGCATCTGTTCACTATCACATAATTTACAATAGTAAAGTATCATAAATGTCCTCTATGTATACAATATGAGACTTCTTAAATAAATAAGGGGGTATCTGAATGATAGAATAGTAAGACTCTGGAGAACTTTCATAACATGGGAAATGATCATTACAAACACTAAATAATAAAGCAGGACACAAATTTACATAACACATAATCATCCCCCTTTTGTTTTTCTTTTTTAGTCTTGTATTCAAAGAAAAAAATCCGGAAGAAATGTGAGTTGTTAACTCTAGTTACTATTATTATAATCATGATTCTTTTATTTTTAATATATCCTTGTATTTCCAACTATATTTTCTATGAGTATGCACTTACTTAGAATTAGAAAAATAAACACTATTTAAATCATTGAAAACAAATGGGTGCTTTGTACATCACGGAAGCCCACAGATCTCTATTCTTTCCCTTCTATACAACTGTCTTATTTACTAGAAAACACTAATTAAAAAGCAAGGGAAAAAAGGATTTTGATCAATTCAGTGGAGTAAGAAGAAACTAAACACAAACATCAAAAAAATACTTTGTGTGGGTAAGAAGCTCAAATGGCTTATCTCCATCAAAAGAAGACACAGACGCTAAGCCTTGGTTATTTTTTTTTTATGCCCCAAATTTAATTAAGCTTTTCAGTTATGAAGTGCTAGATCCTGAAGTTGTGTTCGTCGTAGGGCCAAATCCACACAAATACGTCAGACTTACTGACTCTCCACAATTCTGATCTTCTTCCCAGCTTGCTTAATGGCATTACCATTGTGCCAATCAGCCCGGTTTAGGTCTTCAGAGTAATATTGTATTCTCCAACTTTGCTGTTTTACAGATAATTGACCATTGCCTATAAAATGAATCTCCTTTTCTTTCCATTCCGTTTGTTGTGACTCTAGTTCAGTCTTGCATTTTTTTCTTCTTTGCCTCTTCTATCCCCTTGAATCCATCTGGAAGATTACTGCTTGATTAATCTTATTAATATGTCCTTAATACATTATTTCATGCTCAAAAGTATTAATGGCTCCCCCTAGTTACTGAATTAAGTCCAAAGTCCTCAGAATGACTCTCCAGACCTTCTGTAATATGATCCCAAACATTTTCCCCAATATCTCCTATTCTTCTGCTCAAAGATCTGATAACCTGGCCAAACTGCAGTAGGAATAATTTCCCAGATCTGTGAGACTCCTTAGCAAAATGTATGCCACTTCATTTAGTAGCTGGATTAAAATTCTACCTATATTTAAGATATGGTAAACTATGAACTCTTAAAGGGTGGCTGTGCTGTGCTTAGTCTCTGTCATGTCGGACTTTTTGTGATCCCATGGACTGCAGCCCACCAGGATCCTCTGTCCTTGGGGATTTGCCCACCAGGCAAGAATACTGGAGTGGGTTGCATGCCCTCTGCCAGGGGATCTTCCCAATCCAGGGATAGAACCCAGGTCTCCCGCATTGCAGGCAGATTCTTTAGCAGCTGAGACACCAGGGAAATCCTTGAGGGTGGAAGAAATGTATTCAGCTTTGTATCTCAGTGTTGATAGTAGGAACGTGCAAGCATTAAGTGATTGTGCTTGTTTGCTAAATAAATGCATCCATTTCAAACCAGACCTCTATCACAGTCTCTTCATCACCCAGAAGTACTCTTTATCCCTGAGTATACAGAGGTTTCTGCAGCTCTATTTAAATATAACTCACACTCCACCTTATGTGTTGTCATGGAAGACTGGAACATTTCCAGCTTAGAGGCCTATAATGTTTTCACATTAGGGTTTGCTTGCATCTGGCCATGTCTAGAAGACTGGTATAGATGGACTGCTGGGATCTATTTATAAGACGGCTTAAGGATCCTCCTGTGAGGTTCGATGCACGATGCTGGGTGCTTGGGGCTGGTGCGCTGGGATGGCCCAGAGGGATGGTGTGGGGA